>NC_142935.1:21060477-21082977 GCF_046866305.1 Octopus bimaculoides
CGCACATACCACAGGAGATGCATGCAGACAGTTAACGTAAAAAATTTCATCCCTGTGTTTGTGTTTATCCAAAATAAGAGTAAAAGCTATTTGCCAATGACGCAACAGAGTAACATAGAAGTCGAAACCTTGCAATTGAAAAGTTTAGGAAGATTTCTTTCACGGTTAAGACTGCAGGCATAACTTTTTAACGTTGCTTTCACTAAAACGTTTCTATCCAAAATATTCTATTTCAAAATCAACAAATTTAGAGTACACATCATACAATACAGCATTTCCCTCCTCAGTTGACTTTTCTATAAACTATTCTCGTTTTCCAGTTTCTGTTTTTATCAGTATGATATATTTTGTTGCTGATTTAAAGGTATTTTGCATGCTTTTTTTCTAAAAATAGCTCGTACGGTGTGTATGCGAGTAATATTTGTAGCAGCTGATGAATATTAAAGGAAATCATTGTATAAATCTGGTCAGAATACTATCCTAAATTTCCACTGACATATCTGATCAAAACGTTTGTGAAATAGTTTACCTACCTCAAACATAAGTGATTTCCAGCAATGGAACGATATTCCTAAAGAAATGGAAGAAGTTTTACAACAGAATTGACCATTTTGTGCCTGAATGTTTTTGTAAATACGTTGCCATATTAAATAAATTTGTCTTTCCAGAGTAAAATCTTATCATCTTTATCGTATTTTTCTTCATTATACAGTCAATTGCTGTATTTCATATCGAAATATTCGTGATCATTTTTTTCTGCAGTAGCGAAAGAGAATTAAGCTCTGTACAAACCTTGTTTTTATTATTTTGTATAAGTGGATTCAAAGAATAAGTTGAATAAATTCATAGATATTTCATTGACAAATGAACCGTCCATCGGACGGACAGAGAAACTGGGTTGTTATTATATTATAGATTTATAATATTCAGATTGACCAATAAGACAAAGTTAATATGCTGGTTATAAATGATATCCATGCTGAGTTCTTTCGGGTTTTATGTTTTATCAGATTCAAATTTGTAAATTTTTATGTATAATACTTACTAAATTATACTGGAAGCTATATTCGTGCTTCGAAGAAACATCTACCATCAGAATTCTCACCGTGTTTATAGAACCTGACCTTTGTAGTTTATCTATGTCTAGCTTGACTATTAGTTTAATCACTTTAATCAGGTCCGGCTAACACGGATATAGTATAAAATATGGCGTTCGTTCAATAATTGCAAATCATAAATTCAGCCAACAAGTGCACATGTAACAATTTTCATTTTATTTGCGGGTATGCTTATACATCGCCTTCCAATTTCAGTCTCAAATAGACCATACACTTGAGTGAGGGCCATCAAAGAGAGTTGTCAAAAGATTCAATTGACGTTAATATTTCTTAATGCAGTCAGAAAATTATGCAGGAATTTCAAAAATATTCGTTTTAGTTACAAAAATTACAGTGTAGATCAGTTCTATTACATATATCTTTCACTAATGAGAAGTATAAATATATACTGTGAAAATATACCGACATAAGATATAAGTAAAATCCAAACAAACATCAAGTCATAACGCCAGCACAGTCGCAACAACATGTGTTGTGGCAGCATCCTCCTCATCATCAGCAGCAACAACAACAACAATAACGACATTGAATAAATGAATAAATAAATAAGTAAATAAAATATATAGCATTCTTTGTTAAAACGCTATTTGCCATTTTTGCTGTGGTTGTTGAAATATCAAATTATATTGTTTCCAGTCACTTCGGAAGCGTAATTATTGATTTAAGAGATATTGTCTCTTGTGTTTTACTTTTTCCTGCTCTGTTTTACAGTACGAAATGTCTACATAATTATTTCTTGCTTTTTGTTTCCTTTCTTTCTGAAATTATACATCGCTTTTATGTCAGATTCCTCCACTTGGATCATATTAGTTTCATATAATTGTTTCACAATAGAAGATTATCACGTTCGTATAACATCCCTTTCACAAATGAATTTCATGATGTTGCAATATTAGGATTTTGCTGACATTTACATATACTGTATGTTAACATCAAATGTTCTCACAAAATAGAAACCATTTTCAATCTTCGACCCGACTTACCCCACGCTCTTTATTCCAAGATATCGACATGTCGTTAAGTCCATGAACGTTTACATATTGCCAAGTATATTTACAAAATAGTGCCACCAGTCTATTACGGTATGCCAGCATGCAATTGTCTGACACACTAGGAAAATTAGCAACATTTACGCCCAATAATACTATTAGGATTTCAGGAAGGAATATATCCATATATGAAGGACAGATGTATTTAAAGTCTTATAGAGTTATTCATTGCACGAGAGCTTTTTCTGGAACTTTCTCGAAATTAATTGACTGATACCCTTTCAAACTTTTCCTTGTTTCTATCATTGCACTGTGGTGATACTAGAATAAAATCTTGAAAAATATCAGGTGAGGTACGAGGTGCAAACTAATATACTCTGCATTCCTCATCTGTAAATCGATAAAGTCGTGCAATTTCCAGCTGAAGAAACCAGAAGCACTATTGAAAGAAGTACATAGCTTAATAACAAAACTACTGCATCATGTCCAAGTTTCGAACCCATATCGCACAATTTTAAACCACATATAGATAATATTTCGCCATGCTGCTTCACGGTAAAACGCTTGACAAAATTGTTTGTGTTGGGTTCAAGATGGTTAAGTTTCCAACACATTTTATTACTTACCTATTCGATCTCGACTCACCTTGAGTTAAAACAAAAAACAAGCCAGTGACACTACTATCTACAGAATGATAAATACATAAAAACATATATATATATATATGATATGTTATCAGCAACTTAAATAGTTCTTAACATATTAATGGAAATGTAATCGTATCCATCGTGTAAACAGTATGAGATTCAAAGTTATCTAGAGATTTAAATCTGCAATATCTTTAGTATCACAGCAGCAATATATGGATACATGGTGATGCTGTTATCGATAATATTTTGGTATTATTTTTATCATCGGCTTGGTTCTTTCTAACACTACAACATATAAATACACACACACACACACACAGAGGCATGCATCTCCTCACACATATGTGTGTGTGTGTGAGAGAGAGAGAGTGTGTGTGTTAATATTAGGTTATTTTGAATAACGACTGAATATTGATCGACAGGAAGATTGCAAGGTGAAAGTACAATTTAATTTTATTGTGGTGATGAAGTTCAGTGAATTTCACTAAACACACACACACACACGGACGCACGTACATATACATACGTAAGTACGTACATACATACATACATACATATATAATACATATAGCAACTGCAGGTAACAATATACTGTCTCGCAGACACTCTCTCGCTGATACAATATACGCTTAAGGCGACGAGCAGAAACGTTACCACGCCGGGTGAAAGGCTTAGCGGTATTTCGTCTGCCGTTACGTTCTGAGTTCAAATTCCGCCAAGGTCGACTTTGCCTTTCATCCTTTCGGGGTCGATAAATTAAGTACCAGTTCCGCACTGGGGTCGATGTAATCGACTTAATCCGTTCGTCTGTTCTTGTTTGTTCCCTCTATGTTAAGCCCCTTGTGGGCAATAACGAAATAGGTATTTCGTCTTCTTTACGTTCTGAGTTCAAATTCCGTCTTGATCGACTTTGCCTTTCATCCTTTCGGGGTCGATAAATTAAGTACCAGTTACGCACTGGGGTCGATGTAATCGACTTAATCCGTTCGTCTGTTCTTGTTTGTTCCCTCTATGTTTAGCCCCTTGTGGGCAATAACGAAATAGGTATTTCGTCTGTGCTTACGTTCTGCGTTCAAATTCTGCCAAGTTCGACTTCGCCTCTCATCCTTTCGGGATCGATAAATAAAGTACAAGTTGCGTACTGAGGTCGATCTAATAGACAGGAGCTCCCCCCCCCCCCGACAAAAAAATTCGGGCCTTGTGCTTAGAATAGATAAGAATATACGCTTATGCATGTCTTCTCTAATGCACGTAAGTGCACGTGCAATTCATTGGGTTCTCTCTGCTGTCACAAAAATAGAACGCGGTAGACATTAGGCATGCGAAGAACTATATTTTGATAGAATTATATATGTTTAAGGGTGATTTATTCACTGTTTAGTAAAGCATGTGCACATACGATTTTTAGTATATTTACTTTCCTGTGCAATTTTTCTTCTTTGCTTGAGAACTACTAAACTATCATTAATTTTACATTTCTATAAATTTATTTTAATTCTTAAATTGAAAATAGCTTATGATTGTTTCTAATTTCATCCACTCTATGAAAATATAGATTGAAACTTCCCCACGACGATATTGAATGTTGAAACTAAAGTGATTTATCCCAATTTCTCAAACATTGAATATGCTACGCCGCAACTACTACTGCGCCGCGCAACTTGTGGCATATAATAAAAGACGAAATGAGAAAAAAAGAAAATAATAAAGAAAAAATATCACTTTGAAAGCGGAAAATCATTTATATCAACAGACAATCGGGATACATTTTTATTTGATGCGGTTTAATGTCACTTCATTTGACATCAATTTTATCTTGTGTTCTTTGGCTTTATATTCAAAAAACATGAATCAGGGATTCCAAGCATTCTGCCAAATAGTTTAACGTGAAACTACATTTAATTGTTCAGCTCCATTCATGTTGAAATAAGAAGGTTTAAGCATTCTCTAATTTACGGATATCATCAGTTTGAAAGATTTCAAAGGCGTTTTACATAACAGCAAATAATACTCAACCATACTTTATTGTATGCTTCTTAATAGCATTGAAAATTTAAAAAAAAACAAAAAACAAGTGGTTTGTAAATCTTTTGAGATTTCTTTTATTTTTTAGCACTCTACTTCTACTCTTACATGTGTGTATATGCGTGTGATCGCGCGCGTGAATGTGAGCTTGCTTGCAGACATGTTTGCTTGAATTATTTCTATCTAAACTAATGTTTCACACGGCTGCGATTTTTCAAGAGAATGCAGTTTTGGTGTTGTCTTTGTGATGCTGATGAAATTGATAATGGTTATAATCATGATAATGTTGATGGTCATCATCATGATCATAGTAATAATAATAATAATAATAATAATAATAAATTATATAATATATACCACAGCCTCTGTGATCTCAAAAGAAGCAGAATACCCCCTAAAACCCACCCAGAAAGTATATCACATCCCAAAGCAAACCTTTGGATAACTTTATTATTATTATTATTATTGTTCAGTAGTTTTATTTTTATAACGTGCTTTCACTTCACTACCGAGCGCAGCTCTGTGCGCCTTGGGTATGTGCTGTGGTTTGCTGTGGTGCTCTTATGTTTACTGTATTGAAAGTGTTTTGCGTAGAATGTGTGCAGTACCCAGTAGTGCAATTTTCTGTATGTTATATATATTTGTAAGTCCTAGTGTTTTTGTTATGTATTTGTCTGAATATTTTTTTATTATACCTAAGGCACCTACTATGATAGGAATTGTTTCTGTTTTTAGATTCCACATTCGAGTTATCTCTATTTCCAGGTCTTTGTATTTTGAAAGTTTTTCCATTTCTTTTAGACAAACGTTGTCATCTGCTGGTATTGATACATCAATGAGAAAGCATTTTTTTTCTTCGTGATCTTTGACAACTATATCTGGTCTATTTGCCTTAATTTCTCTATCTGTGTGTATTGGCATATCCCAGAGTATGGTTGCTTTCTCGTTTTCTGTGACCTTTTCTGGCGTGTGTTTATACCATCTTTTTTCTGTTGTTATTCCATAGTGTTGGCATAGCTTCCAGTGTATATAGGTCCCAGCTCTGTCGTGTCTGTGAATATATTCCTTCTTAGCCAGGACTGGGCAGCCAGAGATAATATGATTTATTGTTTCTTGTCGATCTCCACATATTCTACAGTTACTTGTTATATTTCTTTTCATTATGTGTTTTTGGTAATTTCTGGTGGGGAGGCTCTGGTCTTGTGCAGCAATTAAAAATCCTTCAGTCTCTGCTTTGAGTCCTGAGCTTCTCAGCCATTGCTGGGATTTTTCTCTGTCTATTTCTTTCGCATATTATTATTATTATTATTATTATTATTATTATTATTATTATTATTATTATTATTATTATTATTAAGGTGGTGAACTGGCAGAATCTTTAGCACACTTGTCAAAATGCTTAGCAGCATTGCGAGGTCGACTTTGCCTCTCATCTTTTCGGGATTGATAAATTAAGCACCAGTGAAACACTGGGGGCCGATGTAATCGACGAATCGCTTCCTCCAAGATTTGAGGCCCTGTGCCTATAATAGAAATACAGTCACAGGTTGAGTGTGTTATTGCATAGAATGCAGCAATCTTAAGTCGACGGCGTTCAGTAAAAGATTGGTATCTACAGAACATCATTGTAGCCACTTCATTCGGAACTACAAATGTACACATACAAGATGTAAAGCCGATAGGTTATCAACGTTGACTGAATTGTGTTGTTCTTTCCAAGAAACAAGATACGATAATGAATTTTTTCAGAAATCAATCATGATTGATGAAGATTATTTTCACATAAATGGTGTTATCAATAAACAGACAGCAGATTTTGAGGTACCAAAACATCCGAGAGTCATCCATCAATGTCGAATAGCATCCTTTCAGAGATACAGTTTGGTCTTCGGAAATATAAAAAAGCAATGCAATAAAATGATTTCATTTACATTCATACATACATACGTACATGTATGCATGTATGTATGTATGTATGTATGTATGTATGTATGTATGTATATATATATTATATATGCATACATGTATAGTATATATGTGTATATATATGTGTATATATATATATATATATATATACATACATACATACATATATACATTCATACATAAATACATACATACCTATATATATATGCCACCTAACTGTCTTGATGTTTTGCGTTCTTGTCCCATTTTGTATTATTTATACACACACACACACACACACACACATACACCCGCACACACACACACACACATGTATATATATACGCGTGCGTACGCACACATGCACGCACACAAACACACACACACACATGTATACGCACGTTTCGGATAGATTGACAAATTCCAAGTTTCTGTGATGTAGTAATCATAATCGACTGAGACTCTACAGGGACACCCAAATTAAACGTCATCCTATCTTTATCAGTGTTATACCAGATTGGTTTGAATAGATGAGATTGTGATAGATAGTGGTAAAACTAACAAAATTTCAAGTTTTTTAGCAGATCTACATAGCAATAGCATTTATCAGATCTCGAGAATTATAATACAATTCTTAGTTTCTTGAATTACGATAGACAACTTAAAGATTATTTAAGGCAAAATTCTTACCCCATTTAAAATATTACTGACAAATTCAAATACACTGCGGCTATAAATTCAAAATATAATATATTCATTTCATCTGTTACAAAGGCATATTACGAAAAAAAAAGAAAACAGCTTGGATACAGAACATTGATAGAACTAAATTACTTGGATAATACAATATACACAAATCATAGTACATCAGACGGCTGGAAATGAATTGTTTTGAACGAACTTGTGCACCTTGCCTCCGGGATGTCACGCAAAAGCATCCATCAAAATCCCACATAATGCTGGGGTTCTACATGCCTTGGTAGTTGCTCTCCTCTTAGTAATGTCTTGATGGAACCTTCCTCCCTGCTCATCACACACCGCTCCGAGCTTCGGAATGAAAAAGTTGAGGTGGGAGTGGAGAAAATAAATTTTGAGTGACATTCTGAATACCATATCCTCATAAGACTGTAACAACTTCTCGATGCACACCTGGTGATCTAGTACTCGTGTTTTATGAGTTTTGACTTAAATGCTTTCCATGCTCTCAGTCCGTTTAAGTTAAAGAGCTCTTCAAAGTCCTTATCCTTCAGCACCTTTCGGATTAGAGGTATGAGGTCCGACGAAGATGCCCTCCTTGAGCTTAGCTGAACTCAGATCTTGGAACAGAGTGCACAAGTACTGGAAGGCAACGTCATTTTTGTCCATGCCCATCACGAAATCTTTATTAAAACAAGCATGATATGAAGAGGAGGGAGATTTTCATTGGACACTGTGTTCCCTATGCACGAAAGTGCTTATAAGGCCCTAGTACCTCCACTTGTAATGCTTGGACACAACCCGACTGTTCCAGAGATAGAGAAAACAATAGTACTTTGTGAATCACACTAGCGTATCCATAAAGAGCCCAGTGACTTTGAAATCTCCGCAGAGACTCCACTGTTACTGGTTGTACTTGACAGCTTCCAAAAGGAGATGTATATTGTCATACGACTCCTTCAGATGGACTGAGAGGGCAATGGGAATGCTGGGGCGTTTATTCCCATTCTGCAGGAGCACAGCCTTCAGACTCCGCTTGAAAGTGTTTATGAAAAATCGTCTGTCTGAGGAATTGTGTGAGAAACTAAGGAAAGTGAGCAAGGCGGAGACATTTGTGCAGCAGCACAACCTATTTTCCATGTCGAAAAATGAAGCTAAGCCCTGGTTCCGTGTCTTGAAACTGGTGATCCTTACATCTGCCTTGAACAGGTTCCACTTCTTAAGCCAGGATGACTGATGTTTACTTAAATGCAAATCACTGGCAAGGTCATTCAGGTCCATCTGCGTGATTCAGTGGGGCTCATTGCCAATTGCTCCTTAATAAACAGAGACATTCACTTCAGAAGAGATCGATTTGGCGGAATCTTCCCCCTGAAAGCATTTCTTCATCTGATGAAGGAAGAAAATCCTTATTTGCTGGAGGTTTAGGGACAGGAAGATCATCTGATAGGAGAACAGGTCTCATAGCTGAGGGAAGGTTGGGATACTTGATGTTTTTAACTAGAAGAAGCGTTGAAACCTGTTACATTTGTTAGACAAAAATAACAATCAACTGCAGAGCTTCGCGGTTCTCTCTAGACCATCGGGATTGCAAAGTTAGTCCATTGTAGCGGGGTTTACAACAGATGTTTGGGGTCCGGTATTTGTCCTCATCTCCAATTCTACAGTCAAACTGATGAAAGTAAGCAGTTCTCAGGGTGGTGGAAGCAATTGTTTAGCGCCGTGCAATTCTCTTGAAATCCCCTCACACGTAGCAGAATGAATTTGTCTTGTTGGTGCATCCTCGATATCTTGACGTGTCTGAAGCCATGGTAGAGATATGTATCGTATGTATCACAACGATCTGGAAAACAAATTAAAAATTTATCATATATATGGTTACGTGAATTGTTGCAAAATCATAATAATGTGTATCTAAAAACCTAGAGATGATGAGTGAAAACTGGTTTTGTATTTGAAATCAGCACCCCAAAATTAGGCTAGAACAACTATTTTTATATTTGCCTTAATTTCTCTATAAACCAGTCTTAATTAGGCTATGAGGGGAATATTTTTTGGTCATTATTAATCCTAGATATAAACTATAAATAAGAGAAGACAAGTTGAGTTAATGAGAATTCTAACGGTAAATGACCAATATTTTTTTCTGTAGGGAAGATATATTTCAAATAAATTGCTTTCCGTAAAATAATTAACATTTAAAGACTAAGATAATTGTAATATGACTGAGATAATTTAAGATGAAAAGTAATTAAAAAGAAATTTTAAATGATTGTATTTCTCAACAGGCCCTGCTCTGCTCTATTTAACTTTACCCAGAACAAATTTTAAAATAAAATTGACAATTAGTAATTGGTGCTATAAAGTCAGACATAGCCTGGGCCATTCTTTGGCTCAAACATATCTAGATTATTTCAATTATCAACCTAATTACAGAATCTAACATCTTGAAAAGTAATAAAAATAATAACGATAACAACAAAAGTAATAAGGATAATAACAACGACAATGACAAAAACAAGAACAAGAACAACATAAATATACATCATGCTTATTTATACACACACACACGTGCACACTCTAACACATACGGGAACGGTAGTATAACGAATCACTGTCTTTCGACTAATAAACAATTACATGTGATACGTACAATGCCCATGCATTTGTGAATGTTTCGGCGTCCGAGGGACGTGCCGAATATTCATATATGTCTGTATGTTCATTCACTATCACAGTATTCTTACATAAATGAATATTATAGAGTCCCTAGCAAGTATATAAATATTTTACGACCAAATTTTATGTATTGCTTAGCATAAAACAATCTACCTGTAGTGAAGAAAATGAGATGACAAAAAAATTTTAATGCAATATTCTTGCATTCATACCAGTAAACATCTATATCGTTTAATCTGGTGGAAATCCAGAATTATGTATTAGAAATCATCCCTATTTCTAGTTTGTACTGGTACAAACAAATACTATTAGGCTTATACATATTAAAACGCACGAACACATGCAAAAATGGTGTGATACCTACATACATTTATGCGAGTACGCAAGTGCATGAGAATATATTCATGGAAATTCATGGAAATGAATTCTAAAGGTCTGTGTGTGAGCGCGTCTTAATATTGATTTCAAATTTTGGCACAAGGCCAGGAAGTTAGGGATAGGAGATAAGTCGATTACATTGATCCCAGTAATTTACTAGTATCTATTTTATCAAGCCCTAAAGGGATGAATGGCAAGGTCGACCTCTGCGGAATTTGAACTCACAACGTTGAGACGGTGGAAATATCGCTAAATATTATGCACGGTTTGCTAACGTTACAGTGAGCTTGCCACATTTGTGCGTGTTCATAGTGAACTGAAAAATATGCGATATATACATATATACACAAACCCACGCGCACAAACACACACGCACACACACACAAACACACAGATATATAAGTGTGGCAAGAAAATTGGAGAGCTCGCTATTCTTCAGTATAGATGCGTATATATGTGTGTGCATGTATGTGCATGCGTGTATATATATATATATATATATATATATATATATATATATATATATATATATATATATATATATATATATATATATATGTAAGATACAGAAATAAATGTATTTCTCAAACGCGTGATAATGCTATAAATACCGTGATCAGGATAAATTATCCATATGATGCAGAAAAAAAAAATACGTTATCGGCCAGCCATGAGACCCGAACTCAGATCTCTGTGATTACATCTCAAGTGTTTTACCATTAAACCAAACGAAAGAAAGGGGCATTCAGCACACTTAGTGGTCGGTACATGTCTTATCTAAAACAATTTGATTCGGTTCCGTGCTAGTTCACGTCTCGCAAACAGACCCCCTAACGGAATGCCGTCCCTTTCAGCTCTCGTTAGGGGTCTGCAAAGCTTGAAATAACTTGGAAACGAATTAAATTGATTTAAATCACACACAAACACACGCACACACACACACACACACACACACACACACACACACACACATACACACACACACACACACACACACACACACACACACACATACACACACACACACACACACACACACACACACACACACACATATATATATATATATATATATATATATATATATACAAGGTGGACCATAATAATGGAACACACTAAAAATTCTAGATAATTCTCTATTTAGCGCTTCCGTGCAATCGTGCAGACTGTTCCGAAGAAATTTTCTGTAAAATTTCGTTTCTTGTAGAACAATGATAAAGAATATAAAGGGTGAAAAAGAAAAGAGGAAAGAAGAGGGAAGAATAGAAAAGAGGGGTAGACAGAGAGGCTGGAGAAAGAAAGGAAAGCAGGAAGGAAACGAAAAGGTATTTGGGGATGTTTTGTGATTTACAGATGGGTGGTGCTAATGACATTCGTCTCCTTACAATAGCTCTAAGAATCACCAGAAAAGACTGTGGGTGAATTTCTACTCTTCCTCATCCCCAATTTCTGGCCTCCTCATTCCTTGATTGCTATCTACTGGATTACGATGTCTGAGGCCCAGAGGAAAAAGCACTAACTTCTCTCACTGCGATACCAAGAAGGAGCTAGTGGCCAAAATCAAGGGGGTGTTCCATGACTTTCTCACAGTCACAATGTGGACACATGCGCGAATTGTAGTGCCATCCTGAGACCCTGGTGGATGCTGAGTGTAGCTTCATTAAGTAAACTATTATTGCCGAGCGAAGATCATGTTATTTTTTGAATTTTTCAAATACTTATATGTTTGTATCATATTTTTTTTTCCTTTCTATGTAAACTGTCAAATTTAACCCGAAGACACTATATGAGACATTAGATTCAATACATTGGCTGCATTGCTTCTGGTTAATATGTTTTACTCGTTATGCACAAATATCACCTTTGCAGCTTTGCTGTAAACGTTTGTTTGTAAGAGGCAGCGTTTGTTGTCTTCAGTCAAAATATACGAAAGCGAGTCTTGTCTTAGAATCTTATGGTCACTGATATTACTGAATGTGTTCCACTTTCTGGTAGCCTCCTCGCAAAGGGTAGTGCAGCCTACGAGATGAATTTGCCAGAATTAAGTGTCTTTTCCTCACAGGTAATCCGAGAGTATGTCGTTCTATACACTTCCATGCACACAGAAACCAACACCCAGGCCAACATATATATATGTTTCCATTTACATGTGTGAATATGTAAATATGTACGTATATGTATATATATATATATATATATATATGTGTGTGTGTGTGTGTGTGTGTGTGTGTGTGTGTGTGTGTGTGTGTGTGTGAATGAATATATATATATGTATATATATATTCTATTTGACAAGTTCAAGAAACGAACGAAAGCGCTAATAATAATGAAGAGATAAAAAGAATTTTTCTCATAATTCTGGTGACCTTTTTACTCAATCAATATAACTATTGTAAATATAACGATAATAAATTAAAGTAATTTATTACCACCGGTTAGCATGCATAAATAAAAGTTATAAGACATATTTTAAAAATATGGAGTGTATAAAATATTTTTATACGGGTTTTAACTGTCCTTTCTAGCATTACTGAGTCCTGTGTCTCCTTTGTGTGGATAAAAACATAAATGTATGGGTATGTGCATGCTGAGTGAGTGAGTGTGTCTAGGTGTGTAGGTGAGTGTGTCTGTGTGTTTGTGTGTGTGTGTGTGAGTGTGTGTGTGTGTGTGAAACTTTCAGACAGCAATAGATTTCTTCTAAGTCTGCTTTCACCTCCCATTCTCATTCTATTGAAAGTTCAAAGCAGACACATACACACGCATACACATTCGTGGGTTTGCGTATTGTGCGTGTTTTAAACAGAAAGAAAGAAAAAGATACAGAGAACAGAGAGACAGAGAGAGAGAGAGAGAATAAGAGAATTAAAGAATACATATTGTCGTCTACGCGATTCACAAGATTCTTCACTAAGTACAATACATATTTTAGCAGATTATATATCTACCATGAAGAGTTTTCCCCAATCACGCGTCATTTGCTCACTGAGTCTGACGTATCAAAAGCGAGTCTGTCATGGCGCCTATTAATATTCTCATATGGCACCCTTTAATGTGATGTAACATATTAAAGTAAATCAAAAATACAAAACTTTCAATAATTTCCCTTGGATTTCTGCTCGGAATGCTGAGTGTGTAATGTAAGCTATCATGTTAAATGGTCTAGTTATATCCTCGCATTAAAACACTCAAGCATTCAAATTTTAATTTCAATAAACACTTAAAATGTTATATATATTTGTTCTGATTTACTTTCTTTATTTCTCATCTTCCCCGTGCTCCTGCTTTCACTCTTTCTTCCTTCTCTTCGTCCCTGCCTCTCTTTCACTCCCTTCCTCACTCTATGTATTCTCTGTTCTATTCTAAAAAAAAAAAAATAGTCTTATCCAAGTGTTCCCCGATTTTATTGTCATTTCATATTTTTGTTGCTTAGGGAAGTGGAATGACTGATGGTAAATTATTGATTTTTGCAATAATTGTTTTCTTATATACGATGGTGTGTGAGATATTTAAAGGAAGTGATATTTGAAAAAGCGTTCTGAAGTTCTTTTAAGTTATTCCAAATGTTATTTAGCGGTGAAACTTATTTTGTATAGAAATTAGAGTGGATATATGGCGCTACTTACATTACGTTCGTTATTACAGTGGTCGTTGCCAAATAATAATAATAATAATAATAATAATAATAATAATAATAATAATAATAATAATAATAATAATAATAATACACCTCTCTCAGTTTGGCAGAAGAAAGAGCAGTAGTTTGGAGAAGAGGAACGATGACCATTACACCAATCTCAGTGCTCAACTTTTATTTAAATTATCGACAGCCAATAAGATGAAAGGAAAAGTCGAATATCGACAGTATTTGAACACAGTTCGTAAAAAGCCATGAGAAATAGCGGTAACCATTTTGTCCATCGAGCTGACGGTTCTAATAGCTCTTGCATCAATAATAATAATAATAATGATAATAATAATAATAATAACAATGATGATGATAGAGTATGTCAGTATTAACAATGGAAAATATGTAAACACTACAAAATCAGCACTCATGCTTACTGGTATGAACATCATCCTAAGCCAGTCGTTGAATGTAAATATCACTATCCTCTGGGCTTTTCCAGTCAACACCGACAAAATGATCACGGCTAATCGATCAGACATAGTCATCAAAGACAGAGAAGAAAATACTCATTGAATAATAGATGTAAGTGTTCCCACGGATGAAAGCATATCTGTAAAGGAATGTGAGAAATTAAGAAAATATAAGGAACTGGAAATAGAAATACAAGTAAGCCAGAAATTAGGGATGCTGATTTCATAGAAATTCTCCGACAACCATTTTCGGAAATATGGTAAGGAGCCACATCTCGCTTTCACAAATATGGCCGTCCGTCAGCAACCGTCTTCAATGAGGTATTGATCACAGTAGCAACCAGCTTCACAGAGCCATCTGAATTGAGACTGAGGCCTTGTTCAAAGATATGGGGGATGAAATTCGGCGTGCGAACGCGTTCTGAACGCTTGATGTATTCCTTCCTGCTGGTTACAGCTTCGTAGTCTGCATTGTAGCCGTCCATGTCACGTTTTACACACTTTACAGCGCAATGACAGTAGTCATTCATGCTGTCGCAATTTTGCACCTGAGCGTATCGCCTCTTTTCCAATATTCAGAGGGATTCCCATACTTCATGACAGCAACCTTTTTTCTCAAGAACAACCTTAATCGTTATGATCTCCAACGCCGTCGACAATTCACTAATACTGTTAATGAAAAAGAATGAAGAGACATAAATAATCATCACTTTGTATAAGCAATGAAGAAGGGATATGACCACCAACACCAAGCGGTTCTAAAGATTGCCAAATGACTACAAAAGCGAAGTAATATTTACAAGTCAGTAACATGAGAATAAAGCCTCAAAGAAGTGATTACTCATGCTTTCCACGAATCACACACTCTGATGATATAACGATTCTCTAAATTTGTAAGGTACTCTGTAGGTTCCATATCACTGAACAAGCAGGTTGCTTGCAAAGAATCTTACATTAGAAAACACCTTTCTGGATATCGTCAAAGCAAGATGCCGCAACGAAGATATAGCTGTGTTCTTGAACACCGACATGACATAAAAGAAAGCCCACTTCATATGATTTATTAAATTAGTACAAGACTAGTATTTTGATGGTAGACAATTGTATCGAACAGAGTTATTGATTGGTAAGCATCAACCGAGGATGAAAGGCAAAATTGACTTCAACAAAATTTGGACTCAGGAATTTAAATGTTGATAATTAACACGCATACACACATTCTAATATATACTAACACACACTCGTACGCACACGCACACTCGCATGCACACACACACACTCGCACGGACACACAATCACGTGTGTAACTGCGACGTGTCTGTTCGTTCACGACGACCTTGGGCCTATGAATGCGCGTCTATATAGGCGTATTTATGTCAACTTGCGTATACTTATTAAAATAATCTTTCTCTTATTCTTTCATTTTTGTCATTTATTTACGCGTAACTATATGTGTATATATAAAAGGTTAACGGTCTTAATTCCAAATATTTCGAATCTGGGAATCCAATAAGCAACCTTCTACAGGAAAATAACGACAAGCTGTATCATCGAACAAGCAAAATTGATTTTATTGAGTGGAGTTCTTTTTGAAAAGTCACCTGACAATACACGTCTATACGTAGGGCTGCATCATACCCAGTTATATACTATATCATCCGCGAGGCAACGATGCAAGATGGGTCTATCTCTCTCATTTATTTATTGGGAGAAGGAGGCACAATACCGAAATGGATGGAGGAAGCGAGTGCACGGTGACTGTTCGAGTTTGAAAGACAGAGAATGAACCACGAGAAGATCAAGAGAAGGCTTAGAATGAATTAACCTGTGGAGAATGAGGGAGTGTTGCTTTTTTGTGCATGATTTGAGAGAGGAAATGCTTGAGCCATGCACGCTTGATCAGCCACCAGAGTACTCAAGATTCAAGCTCTTCTAAATTGAAATACGGCTATTGCTCACAACAGAACATATGCTATCTGTGGAAAGGTATGCCTTTCAGTTGGGGAATTGAAAAAACATGTCAAAAGTCTTCATACTGTGGCACCTGTTCCGTTGTACCAGCCAGCACAGCTGTGCATTATGCAATAGAATGTGCAAATATTTTACCGGAATCAAGAGTCATACAAGGAGCTCACAATGCATCATCATTGACTCATTTCAAAGATTCTTTCTTGCAATGGCTTTTCTCGTATACGAGAAAGCAGCCACTATATTTGTATATATTTATTCAATATTTATTCTGGTTTTGAAAAGAATGCCATGACATTTAATTCCCCGTTTCTATTGCATATTGGTAGATAAAATGAATTATCGATAATATTTTGCACAACGCTTGAGTTCTGATAGTCTATTCCGAATGTCTGAAGGCTCAATACGTCTTTGCTAATTCCTCTTCATTCTTTATATAATATATATATAACTGTTTACTGCGGAATATGCAAATCATTTCGAATATCTATGATGTCATTTGGACGTTCTTGTAATTATTATAGAGTAAATTTTTGCGTCTGTTTATGTGTGTGATATACATGAAGTTCAATTTTCACGTTTGATTCTTTCATCCACGAAGACAATAATAATAGCATCGATTCGCTTAATTAGTCCTGGTGGATAAAAGCCTGATATCTAATTAAAATGTAGTGCGTGCCGTTTGTATAAGTCTCTTTAAAAGATATAAGCACATAGAAACGTACATAACAAGATACGCTTATGCACATACACACATAGTCACTTATATACACATATCTGCATATATATATATATAGAGAGAGAGAGAGAGAGGGAGAGAGAGAGAGGGAGAGAAAGAGAGAGAAAGAGTAAGATAAATCGAGATACATATACATGTGAATACATGTGTGCGTGTATATATATATAGTCATATATACATACATTATATATATATATATATATATATATATATATATATATATATATATATATATATATATATATATATATATATATATATACTTACATAATTATACCTACATATTTATACGTATGTGTGTATGCGTGAGTTTTTGTGCGTTTATTTGTAAATTTAAGTTCATTGAAACATAATCATCCACACTTATACAAAAAGGCATATACACTCGCTCACACAAACTCACAAACACGTACACATACACACACGCAAGCACATATTCATGTCTATATGTGAAACATATCTCACCCGCTTGAATTTCCAAGCAACCATTTGCTCCATCTCTAATTGATATGCACAATGATGTATTAATGGACTGTTTGGTCAAGTTTAAACATAGATAGTTGTTTCGTCTGATTTAAATTCTTTTGAATATATATTATTGCTGTTCTGGTGCACTGATTGTAGATTTGCCACTTCAGAGATATTTGATTTCTCTGGTTTTATTTGGAGTGGTTTCTATTCTTGATTACGCACAATACCGCAGTTAAATACAGGAGGAAATTCGATTATGCAATCTATTGACTTTCTTGAGGTCATTAGCCGCGTCACTGAAGTCAATTAGTTTCAATCGAGAAATGAAACAGACTTAGAGACGCGGTTTACCAAGAGTTATATGTTTTGCTCTTAACCTTACTCAAAATAGTTATTTATTACTGGATCATAAAATTAGATGTTATACAAAGAATTGTGGCTTGCATGATAATTTGATTGTGGTTATCAACTATATTATGCAAATATGATATTTGTTTTCTTCTCTTTCATCATTTATATGGACTTATTTTATTATAGTATATACTTCATCGATAATTGTTTGGTTTCAGCCTATGTCTATTCATTAGAGAAAAATATTGACTAGAGAACGAAGGTGACTCAGTTGTCCACCATTGTATGATATTGCTTTAATGTTTGCTTCTTAAAAGTGCAACCTGTTAATGCTACCTTTTTGCACATCAGTCTTCGAATGATATAATTTTTCGTTTCTGTATTTCTGGACATTTATCAATTTTTATCGCACAGTCAACCTAGGCGAATTTGGCAAAGAGCATAAAGACGTACGAAAATGCCGCTAAGCATTTCGTCACGCGTGGTAACATTTCCGCAATTTCTCCGCCTTAACAACAACGATATTAGTAGGATGTACTACTACTACTACTACTACTACTACTACTACTACTACTACTACTACTACTACTACTACTACTAAGGATGATGATGATGGTAATAAATTGACAGCCGAGAATTGGGTGTTATGAGAAGTGAAAGTCAAGAGACGAATCTCCCAAAGGGGACAGTGTATCCCCAATGATATCTGTCCTGGAAATGATCCCCTTGAGTGAAAGACTGGAAACTGAACTACTTGCTATTCATGGACGATTTGAAGTTGTTCACACACAGTGAGGCAGAATTAGACAGCCAAGTCAAATTGTGCGGATTCTGGAATGATATCATCATGGAGTTTCAAAACTCAAAATGTGATACGATGGTGATGAGACATGGAGAGTTTGTCATGACAAAAGGCATATGTATGCCAAGTGATGAAATGATGAAGGCAATTGAATCCGAATCCTGTTATTAATACCGGGGAATACTTATGGCAGATGGAATTATAGTCAATGATATGAAAGAAATGACAAAGAAAGTGTACTTGGTGTGAGTGAAACAAATATTGGGTTCAAAGCTGAATGCCAGAAACTTAACCTTGGTAATAATATAGCGCGCAATCGCAGTAGTTCGGTATGGCGCTGGAATCCTGATGTGGGGTACATGATGACCTTGCTGATTTTGCCAGAGGTCATTGAATGTTTCACAGCGAGGGCTTCTGATTTGAACAGCACCGAAATGGTGCCATATTTTTTGCCCCTCGCTATGTATTCAATGTCAGTTCTTATGCACCTCAGCGCCGCCTCAATATCAAAGCTGCTCTTTTTGTGTCTGCTGAGGTGCATCTGAAAAGCACCGTTATTCTCTCCACTTCTTCAATCGCCTCTGATGGGGTTCTCAGATTTGTCCAATTGTTCTCTTGTTTAATTAGTTTCCATACCTCTGGGAGCAGCTGCTCCCCTTTTATTTGGAATTGGCTGCAGCTGCTACAAAACTATTTTTGATATTTGTATTTGTATTGTTTTCTTGTTGTTTTTGTTGTTGACAATGTTGTTGCTACTGCTACTGCCTTTGTTGTTGTTCTTATCGATGATGTTGGTATTGGTTTTGTTGTTGTTGCTGCCGTCACTTCTGCTCGTGTTGTTGTTGTTATTGTTTTTTTTCTATCGCTACTGCTACCACTGTTGCTTTCTTTTTCGTGGTTGTTGATCTTCTCACTATTACTACTGCTGCGGCTGCTGCTGTTGTCATTTCCACTTCTCTTAGTGCTTCTGCTATCATTGTTGTTATTGTTCGTTGTACTTTGTAGCATGACGTTCTTGTTCTTCTCCTCCTCCCTTTCCCCTGTATTGTTTCTCGTGACAGAGGGAAGGGGAGGGAAGTCTTCATCTGTTACCATATTGGCAGGAGGGTTTGTTTTGTTTTTCCTCAACTCTTTCAAGACGCGCTCCGCCATCTTGTTAGGTTGTATTGATTCCATTAAATTTTAACGCCCACTGAATTTATTTGGTAGGCCTAAAATCGTCCCCTGGGGGCTACACAACCATAAAAAACCCAGTAATAGGTTCCTAGTGTTTCTATTCACAACTTGGAATAAAATAATTATTGCAAAAAGACACCAAACCTGGTGTAAATAAATATTTTAAACTGAACTTACTTGAAGAGTTAGAAAACACGTTCGATGTGTTCCACAGCGAATTTAATAATAATAATAATAATAGTAATAATAATAATAATAATAATAATAATAATAATAATTGCAATTATTAGATATCAAATTAAATGTGACTTGGAAATGGTTCCGGCATCAAATAGAAGGGACCATTTCGGAATGAAGACGGAAGTATAAGTGTTCATATACTGGAAAAAAACCCAGTTGTAAATGAAAATTTTAAGTGAAATGTCAATGTAACTTCAGATTTGTAAGAATTTTAAAGAAGGCGAAATTTTAAATATGAGTGAAATGAGGTATATATTTACCTGAATATGCGTGCAGGTGAGTTCGCGAGCGTGTGTATGTGAGTGTGCATCTGTGTGCGTATGCGTGCGTGAGGCCGTGATAGTATGGGAGCAAGTGGGCTCCTGCATACCTTTGTTCATGAGCTCCTGTATTACTTACATACAAGCATACATACATATGTACATTCATGCATGTATATACATACACACACGCACACATATATGTTTATATGCATACTATATAAACATAGATATAATATATATACACAAATGTATATATACATTATATACACACACATATATATGTATACATATATATATATATATATATATATAATTACAAATATATACATATATATATATATATATATATATATATATATATATATATATATATATATATATATATATATATATATATATATATAAATATATATTTATATACATAATATGTATATGTGTGCGTATATATGCATACGCACACACACATATATATGCATATTTATATATACACACACATATACGCAACCACGTACACACATATTTTACTGAGTCCATTTTGCAGCTGATTCAAGTTGCAAATTCATACAAATGAAAATTGTTACGTAAAATAAAAATGATTTTCTTTGAATTCATTTCTGCAATATTCTCGATTCTGTTAAGTCTTTAAACAGTCGGATCCAAGATGGCCTACTTACATTATACACCACCATCAACACACCTTAACTCGCTTTATGCGTGCTGCTAGAACCATCACGTGACTTCAAAAGTAAAATTCTGTTGCTCTCTTCTCTGTCTTTGCACTTGCATATTCCTTTATTTAGCGACATACAAGATCACGAATTTAGCCGTTTATGGGAATATGTGCTATAAATAAGCTGTAAAAATTTAAAATACTTTTCTATGGAAGATGAATGTACGATTCAGGTATGTTACTGTACATGTTCAATACACTCCACCTACATATATGGGGATATACACACAGGCGTAAAACATGCGTACACTACTATATAGCTAAATATGTTAAATACACACACACATAAATATATATATATATATTTTACAATATAAACTGTGTAATGGAATACGATCTGCTTCGTGTAGAGGAATAGTTTTCTGTGGTTTATATATATAATATATATATAGTTAATCTCCAAAATACTAAGAAAGAATGAAGAAGAAAAAGACAACAACGTGAGGACGTAGTGCATGCAAAGGATATATATATATATATATATTTATATATATATATATATATATATATATATATATATATATATATATATATATATATATATATATATATATATATATATATATATATATAGGGTGCAATGGATAAATTGCAACAATTTATATTTCTTATTTCGTGCAGTAGCCTTCTTTGTTTTTGATTTCTTCAACTACATAGTATACTAGGGTCAGTTGGGCATCGTCTGTGAGAAAAACAGCACTATGACGCAATTCACTCGACCAGAAATTTGAAAACGACATGTTGTACTACATTTTTATTGCACCTAACACTGTAAATTTATTTTAGTTTCATTTCGTACACGTCCATCATGAATTTTGTGTATTCTATTTTATCATCATTTCAATTATCATATATTTAAAATATCCTATGTATATATGTATATATATATATATATATATATATATATATATATATATATATATATATATATATATATATATATATATATATCTATATATATATATATCTTTACTCGTTTATCTACTTATACATATACTACTAATTATATGTACTCTAACTTTCTTAATCTTCAGTTTATTTGTATTTGTAATGTTCTATTATATCTTTTATTTCCTGCTGCTTCCTACAGTTACTCCGACTTCTAATCATCATCAGCGGCAGTAGTAGCCCCGTCGCAGCCCATTGTTATATAATATTCGTGATCAGATTCTATACTCTGCTTTTTGAAACAAGTTCTTACTTAAGGCCACTAATTTACTTT
>NC_142935.1:21085477-21132977 GCF_046866305.1 Octopus bimaculoides
TTGTTTGACTTTCTCTTGTTAATGCATCGACCAGTCTAGACGTCACGCTCATAAAATCTATGAATATTATTGTGTCGTAAACATGTCTTACCAAAACTTTCTCTATAGAGCTGTTTACATTGTCAAGCTTGCTGGCTGTTATTATTTTTTCCTCGGGTTGTTATTTGTTTTGATATTGTCAATTTTGATTTTGATTTTGGTTTTCTTTCGTTATTTTTGTTCTTCAGGTTGCCTTTCGTTATTTTGCTGTTGTTTTGAAGAGTAATAAATATATTGACATGAACCTCAATAAAACTTAAACTTTTTACGTTAAAAATAAAACGAAAAAATGATGAAGTATAAACTCTGGAATAGACTGACGAAATGTCTGTCATGTTTGCTTCTTTCCCTCTATTTTTATACATACACAAAAGTAACGCATAGACACAGTAATTTCATTCATTCATACAGGAGTACACACAGCTATGTATATGTGTGTGTGAGTGTATATATGTGCGTGCGTGGGTGTGTGCGTGCGTGAGTGTGTGTGCATGTATTTTTTACATCTACGAATATATATATATATATATATATATATATATATATATAAATTTGTAGATGTAAAAATACATGCACACGCACTTCCATAGACAAACGCTCACACACGCACAGACACAAACACACAAACACATATATATATTACGTATATGCACATACACGCAAACATACACACATACACACACATACACACACACACACACACACACACACACACACACACATATATATATATATATATATATATATATATATATATATATACATATATACTGCTGATAGTTATTAATAGTCCAAGAAAGAGTTCGACATAATTTCAAGAAAAGTTGTAATAAAAGACGTCTGTCTTTAGTCTTTATCTTGAAGAATAACTGAATTAAGTATATTTAGTTTAGAGCATAGAATCTTCTGAAACTGATCAATAATTTTTACTGTGTTCAGATCAGCCTATGCTACAAATTCTACACACATTATCAGACAACTATATACGTATAGTGAGATGAACACACTTTCATATCTATCTATCCATCTATCTATCTATCTATCTATCTATCTATCTATCTATCTATCTATCTATCTATCTATCTATTTATCTATCTATCTATCTATCTATATATATATATATCTATCTATCTATCTGTCTTTCTGTCTGTCTGTCTATCTATCTATCTCACTCTCTCTCTCTCTCTCTCTCTCTCTCTCTCTCTCTCTCTCTCTCTCTCTCTCTATTTATCGTTCTGTCTGTCCATCAATCAATATATCTATCTGTCTGTCTATCTATCTGTCTGTCTGTCTGTCTGTCTGTTTGTCTGTCTGTCTGTCTGTCTGCCCGTCTATTTGTCTAGCTATCTCTGTATCTTTGTGTATATCGACTTACATACAGAGTGAGAGTGATAGTGAGAAAGAAAACAGAAAGACAGGCTTCATATACAGATCGATGCATAGATAGACATACAAATCGATCGATACATAGATAGACAGACATACAAATCAATCGATCATAGATAGATAGATAGATAGATAGATAGATAGATAGATAGATAGATAGGTTTCTTTATTAGCCACACAGGGCTCAACACAGAGGGGACAAAATACAAATGTAGAGTTTTTCTTTTCGAGGGGGTCGAAAACAAAGCAGAAAAAAAAACAAAAGTGGGGACAACGATGAAAAAAAAAAAAAAAAAAAAAAAAAAAAACATCGCAAAACGTTTGGGGTATTTACAAAAAATACGAAATAATACAAAAAATTCCCAATAAATGGGGAGGTTATCCGTGGAAAGAAAAACCTACGAAAAGACCACGGTAACCTCGGTCTTTAGCGTCACAGTTTGTTAATTAAAATTTCTTTGTTTACAAAATTTTAAAACGTTTTATAGAATCATGGTCAAGGTGGCTTCGTCATTTATACGTGCCATTCTTGCTACATGTATCCATCTTTTTTCGAAACATTTGCTAGACAACACTTGCCTCTCTACTCTCACCTTCCTTTTCAAGTGATACTTGAAAAAGTTGATGAGAGATTGACCAGAGAGGAAAGTATTTGTCTCTAATCCTTTCAGACGCGTCCACCAGATGCATTCTTTGGCCATAGCCACAAGTACGATAAATACAGCTCTTCCTTCCCGTTTAAAGGAAGGAGGCGAGACGATATTGACGATAGACTCGGTTGATAAACCGACTCGTCCCACACGCGACAGCAGTCGTTCGACATAAGCCCACAGCTCCGAAATGGTTGGACACTGCACGAGTGCGTGCAGAACGGTTTCATCGCTCTGACCGCATCTCGGGCAGGTCGGCCCCGCATTTCGCGAGCCGTGTCTATAGAGCTTATCCCGAACGGGTAGCGCCTCTCGGTAACACTGCCAGGCCAGGGATCTCTGGAAGTTGTCCATAGGTCCCGGCCCGAAAGTCGTCCTGAACAGGCGGGTCAGGTATTCCTCGTCGACGCCCAGGTTCGCCCCGAGATCGTCGTCGTACCTGCCCTCCACTAATCCCCTATAGAATGACTTCGTTGTGATGCAGCCGCTCAAGGTCGACCCGGGACGGCAAAGTTGTTGCAGAGCAACGCGACACTCACGGTGCCATTCGCCATTCCTCGGCCTCTTTTTGATCCACGACTGCAGCTCGGTCATGGAGACGAGCTGCGGGAAAGCGCGTCGCACAAACGGCGACCACACCTGCTCACCGTCGTCTACGTAGAGCCGGAGATGTCGCAGTCTCAGCGCATGTCTGCGCATCATCAACCACGGCATGCCCAGCCCTCCTTTCAGCGGGTGTTGGCAACAAACGGATCGCCTCACCATCGGAACGCTTCCTTTCCACAAAAAGCGGAAGAGGATGCGCTCCATTTCGGTGATGGCGCGATCGGGACAAGGCACGACGGTCAGGCGGTATTCGATGACGGACGCGATGTACGCGTTCGCCACCTCCGCCCGACCTTTTAGGGACAGCTTCCTCTCGGACCATTGCCGGCAGAGAGTGGCCACCCTACTCGTTATCTCGTCCCAGTTCTTCTCCGTTTGCAGGTCCGGACCGAACCAGACTCCGAGCAACTTGACCGGACCGTCCGTCCAGCGTCCCACTACTGAGGCGCTGCCGGACGGTATGGGCTTGCTTCTCCAGGTGCCGAGCAGCAAACCCACCGACTTATCCCGGTTGATTTTCGCTCCCGTCACCGCTTCGTAGTCTTTCAGCGTCTCGCCGACAAGCTCGATGTGCTCGTGGCTAGACGCTATGACGGTGACGTCGTCCGCGTATGCCGACACGCTCGTCCCGCACCCCAGTTCTCGCGGGATGCCCCTCAGCGTCGCCAGCTTCCGCAGTAGTGGCTCGAGAGTCAATACGTACAGGAGCGGCGACAGGGGGCATCCCTGACGAACCGAACGTGCAATGTCGAAGGGTCCCGATAGACGTCCATTGACGCGAACAACCGAACGGATGCCTGTGTACAAGGCAGCCATCCAGCCGCGGAAAACGGGACCGAAGCCGGCCGCTTCGAGGACGGCCTCCAAGTATCGATGGTCTACCCTATCGAAAGCTTTCGATTGATCCAAATTGATCAGGGCCCCACCCATGCCAGGTTCCTTAACTACCCTCTCTATGATGTAGCGCATCAGATGGAGGTTGTCATGGATGCTCCGGCCCGGCACGGCGCACGTCTGCTCCGTGCCGACCAGTTTCTCGATGACAAGCGCCAACCGCTTGGCTAACACCTTGGCCAAAATTTTCATGTCTGCATTGAGCAGAGTGATGGGCCTAAAGTTATCTATGGCGTCCCCCTTGTTTGGATCTTTCTTCAGCAGCGTTACCGCTCCTCGGCTCACAAAACCGGGAATGCTCCCGTTCTGCTGCCAGTTGCAGTACACGACCGCCAAGACTTCTCCAAACAAGTCTGGCATACAGTTGTAAAGCTCGTAGGGCAGACCATCCAAACCCGGAGATTTGTCCGTCGAGCAACCCGCCATCGCGTCCCTCACCTCCTCCGCCGTGATGACCCCTTCGCAGCACTCCGCCTCTCTTGCCGAGAGTCGTGGCAAGCTGTGCAGGTAGGCACTAAAGTCCACCCTGCCTTCTCGCTCGCCACTCCTCCCGAACAGTCGGGCAAAATGCCGCTGAAACGCCTCGCACATCTTGCTCGGCTCGAGCAATTCGCGCCCCTGTTCGTCTACCAGAGACCGGATGGTGGCTCTGTTACCCCGCTGCGCCTCCGCCACCCGGGCCTCTCGTGCGGCTCCAACACCTTCATACCTCAGAGCACGCATCCTTGCCCTGACAGCACACCCTTCGTGTTTAGCATTGAAGTGTTGGTCGAGGGCCAACCTCGCCGCTAAAACGTCGGATGCGATGCCACTTCGCAATGCCTCTTCTAACTTTATCACTAACTCCCCCTCTTCTCTGTTCCTCTCTACAGCTAGTGCCCTGCTATACCTTATTGCTTCCGCCCTCACTGCTCTCTTGAGGGCAAACCACCATTTGTTGTTGACGATGGCTCCCGTCAAAGCCCTCTTTACTAACGTGCTAATCCGGTCTCTGAAAACCTGTCTCGACGGGAAAGACGCGTTTAGTTTCCAGTAACCGGGACCCTGCCTATATACCTTATCTAAGTCTAGCGTACACGTCACAAGTTTGTGATCCGTGTAGCTGACTATGTGGAACTGTGGACATCCTAAACTATCTCTATCTCTTGTCCTACACACTATCCTATCTAGATACGATCTCGACGACCCAATGCGGTTGCTCCAAGTCCACGTTGGCACATTTGGGTGGTCGAGTCGGTACCTGTCAGACAACTGGAAGCGTCTGAGCAGGTCTATGAGGCCTTTGCATCCCCTTCTACTTTTGTCACTCCCCACGTAGTCTAGATGCGTGTCCAAGGTAGCATTCCAATCCCCCACTAAAAGTAAGGGACGAGACGTTCCCAGGAATACTTCTAGACGTCGAAAGAAGTCTGACCGACCTGTTAAAGGAGGCACATAAACTGCCAGCAACCGAAAAGCGCCTCCATCGCTGCCGTCCACATCTAGGACAACCAGTCTACCCTCCGGGTCCGTAAATATCGTCTTTACTTGGAGATCCAGACTCTTGCGAAAAAGAACCGCCGTGCCACTACCGCCCATCCTCGTCAGACAGGGAGAAAAATAAATGTTAAACTGTCCGCCAAACATGGACTTTAGGGCCCGCGGTTCATGGAGTCTGGTCTCACTAATGGCTATGATATCCAAATTGTGTGACTTGATGTCATTTAAGAGGTACCCTTGTTTCCAAGGGGACCCTAAGCCACGCACATTCACACAACCAATCTTCACCATGATTCTATTTATACGTGTGCTTTAAAGCACAAAACAAAAGAACAGAGTGTTACTTGCCGTTAGAAAGTTTTGTTTCCTCCTTGGATTTTTCACCAAGGAGGCTATTGTACAATTTCTTGCACAAATATTTCTGGAATCCCCCTACCGAGTTGGGGTAGAGGGATTTTATTGTGTTGTGTAATGCTGGTGTTACATGAATAATTTTAATGTGTTTTGGCGGTGTTGTACGTGGGTGGTTGTTGGTTTTGATGTCGTTATTTGTGATGTTTGTTTTAGAGTTGATGTAATTCATCAACTCTGTGTTTGTACTGTCTATTGCTGTTAGCATTGTTTTTTTTATATTACTATTGGTGTTAGTAGTATTTTCGGGAGATGTGAATCTCCCTGCTTTGTTTGTGTTTGCATTTTGTTTTGTTTTCTTCTTACTGCGCTTCCTCTTTCCTTTCGTAGCTATTTTCCACTCCTCCCCACTCTCTTCATCGGATGATGGGAGATCTGAGGAGTCAGAAAGAGGTAACGGCAAATTTTGTGCGTCTGTGTGTGTTTCTGTGAATGTTTGTGTTGCTGTTTTTATTGATGTTGGCTCCTTGTTATTTATGTGTGGTGTATGTGATATGGGGGAGGGAGAGGCAGTCTTGGAATTTTCTTTTTTTTCTTCTGTTTTTGCAGTTTCTGTTGTCTTTTCTGTTGTGGTTATTGCTGATATTTCTGTTGTTGTTTTTTGCGTTGCTGGTGGTGTTGGTAGTAAGGTTTTTCTGTTGGGGGTATTTGGTAGTTGCTTCTGTTGTTGTTGTTGTTGTTGTTGTTGTTGTTGTTGTTGTTGTTGTTGTTTTTGTTTAGCGGCCAGAGGGCAGTCCTTTTTCAGATGTGCTTCGCTGTTGCATAGGTAACAGCGAGGTCGCCTGCCCTCTACCACCACATACAGCTTGTGGTCCTCTGCCAATCTAATGTTTGGAGGAATTTTCTGTGAAGCCTCCTCCGTGATGTGGAGAAGGATTTCCAGATTTTTCCCTCCCCAGTTCTTTTCCTCTCCGACCGTAATCTCCAAAATATTTGCCTCCTCCATTTCCAGGCACACGGCCGATATCAGCCATTGGGTGTCCACCTCCGATGGCACATTTTTTATCATAACTTTGGTCACTCTCTGTCCTAGATAACTCGGTATCATTACCAAGTCATCTGTGCGGAGAGAGAGTGTCGAAAATTGTTTAGCTAAATTTTCATCCAGAAACCTTACTTGCACCGTTCCGAATTTCCTTCCCCAGGTGACATGATTCTGATAAGGCCAAATTTTTCTAAGACAAACTTCAATTTTATCTGTGCTAACATTTTCTACACGTCTGGTTTTTGTGTTTACCAGTTTATAAATGATGCACTTTTTGTTTTTCATTTCTATAATATCTTTTGGGATGTTAATTCTGACATCATCTCCTTTCGTAAGAAGGGATTTTGTGTCTTTTATTTGTTTTTGTGTGAATGTCACTGTTGTTCTTTTTTCCTTTAGAGCATTTGCGAAATTTGTTTTTGTTGTGCTGGCGGACATGTTCTTCTGGATATTTTTGTTTATGTTGGTGTATGTACTGCCTGGTTCAAAGGTGGTGGTGGTGGCAGCAGAGTTTGTTGAACAGGTGATGGTGTCATTGCTGACGGCCGATAACTTTACTTCCTTGTTGTTGCTGTTGTTGTTGTTGTTGTCGTTGTTGCTGTTGTTGTTGTTGTTGTTGTTGTTGTCGTTGGTGGTGGTGATGATGGCGTCAGCAGCAGTGGTGCTTACGTCAGAGACATTTGTGACGGTTTTCACGCATGGTTTTGTAACCTTGGTTACAGTTTTGTTTTTGTTGTTGGTGTTGGTGGTGGTGGTGGTGGTGGTGGTGGTGAGAGGGCTGTTAGTAGCTGTACTCACAGTCTTTGTGACGTTTATAGCAACTGCGTTCGTGTCACTGCATGAGCACGCGCTATTCTGTTCTTTTTTCTCTTCTGGCATCTGAAGCCTCGGGAAATGCTTGTCAAAAGAACAAGACAAGCGTTCCAAAATTATGTTTCTCGACATTTTTCAAATGTCAAGAAGGAAATTTTTGTATTTTGCTAGGGCCGAAACTGCCCCTGGGGGTCAATTCCTGCCCTTGAAAATACACACAAATGAAGCCTAGGTGCTTCGCAACAAAATTATTAAAAAATTCCAACAAAATGTGGACAGTAAAAGGTCAAATAAACGTTTACCTTCGCAGCCGATGTGACAGCACGTCCGTGAGAAGAGATAGATAGATAGATAGATAGATAGACATACAGCCAGACAGACAGATAGACAGACAGACAGATAGATAGATAGATATCTTTTTATTATAGCCACACAGGGCTAAATACAGAAAATGGACAAATTACAAAGTATAGCTTTTCTTGGGGGGGGGGGGATAATTTCGATCAAAAGGGATCGCGGAAAAAAAAGGTGGGGATTTTGATCAAAAGGGATCGCGGGAAGAAAAAAAAACGTGGGTGGGGGGCGATCAATAGGGATCGTGTATCACAGTCAATGTAAAAAACGGGGAACAGACTAGGTTTATCCGTGGAGAGAAAATCCTACGGAAAAGACCACGGTCACCTCAGGCTTTATTTTTTTAAAGGCACATGAAAGTAAGTACCTTCTCTCTTTTTGTCTCTTTTTGTTACAAGTCTATGCTTAAAATGGTGTCGTCTTTCATTCTTACCATTCTTGCCAAATTTACCCATTTTTTATTAAAACTTTCATTCGACAACACTTTCCTCTCTATCCTCATACTCCTTTTCAAGTGGTACTTGAAAAAGTTGACGAGGGACTGACCAGAGAGGAAAGTGTTTGTTTGTAGAGTAGACCTTTCAAACGCGTCCACCACACGCATTCTTTTGCCATAGCTATCAGTGTTACAAAAACCGTTTTTCCTTCCCGTTTAAAGGAAGGTGGCGGAACAATATTCACGATAGACACGGCTGATAAGTGGGCTCGTCCCACACGCGACAACAGCCGTTCGACGAAGGTCCACAGCTCTGAAATATCTGGACACTGCACGAGTGCGTGCAGAACGGTTTCGTCGCTCTGACCGCATCTCGGGCAGGTCGGTCCGGTGGTTTTCGAACCGTGTCTGTAGATCTTCTCTCGAACTGGTAGTGCATCTCGATAGCATTGCCAAGCCAGGGATCTCTGGAAATTATCCATAGGCCCCGGCCCGAACGTCGTCCTGAAAAGGCGGGTTAGGAATTTCTCGTCGACACCCAGGTTTGCCCCGAGAGTGTCGTCAGACCTCCCCTCCACTAGTCCTCTATAGAACGCATTGGTCGTTTGGAAGTTGCACAAGTTTGATCCCGGACGGCAGAGCTGTTGTAGAGCCTGGCGACACTCGCGGTGCCAATCGCCCAGTTTCGGTCTCTTCCTGATCCATGTTTGCAGTTCGGTAAGTGAGACGAACTGCGGGAAGGCGTGGCTCACAAACGGCGCCCACACATGTTCACCGTCGTCAATGAAGTTCCAGAGATGCCGCAGTCTCAGCGCATGTCTGCGCATCATTAACCACGGCATCCACAGTCCTCTATGTAACGGTTGTTGACAGCAAATGGATCGCCTCACCATCGGAACGCCACCCTTCCACAGAAAGCGGAAAAGTATGCGTTCTAGTTTCGTGATGGTGGCATCGGGACAAGGCACGATGGTCAGGCGGTAATCGATGACTGATGCGATATACACATTAGCCACCTCCGCCCGGCCTTTTAGAGATAACTTTCTCTAAGCCCATGTTTGGCTGAGTTTGATCACTCTACTGGTGATCTCGTCCCAGTTCTTATCCATTTGAAGGTCCGGACTGAACCAGACCCCTAGCAGTTTAACCGGTCCGTCCGTCCAGCGTCCCACTACGGAGTCACTGTTGGACGGTATGGGCTTGCTTCTCCAGGTGCCGAGTAACAAACCCACTTACTTTTCCGGGTTAATTTTTGCTCCTGTCACCGTTTCTTATTCTTTAAGTGTCACGCCTAGCATCTCGACGTGCTTTTCGCTCGACACTATGACGGTGACATCGTCCGCATATGCAGACACGCTCGTCCCGCAACCCAGCTCTCGTGGGATACCCCTCAGTGTCGCCAGCTTCCGCAGTAGTGGTTCGAGCGTCAATACATACAGAAGCGCCAACAGGGGACATCCCTGACGGACCGAACGCGTGATGTCGAACGGTTTTGACAGGTGACCGTTTACCCGAATTACCGATCGGATGCCGCTATACAAGGCAGCGATCCAACCGCGGAAGACGGGACCAAAGCCAGCTGCCCTGAGGACGGCCGCCAGGTATCGATGGTCGACCCTATCGAAGGCTTTAGATTGATCTAAATTGATCAGCGCCCCACCATGCCAGGATCCTTAACTACCCTGTCCATGATGTAGCGCATGAGGTGGAGGTTGTCATGGATGCTTCTGCCCGGCACGGCGCATGTTTGCGCCCTGTCGACCAGTTTATCGATGACAAGCGCCAACCTCTCGGCTATTACTTTGGCCAAAATTTTCAAATCTGCGTTGAGCAGAGCGATGGGCCTGAAATTATCTATAAAATTCCCCTTGTTTGGGTCTTTCTTCAGCAATGTCACTGCACCTCGGCTCACGAAACCGGGAATTCTCCTGTTTTGTTGCCAGTTGCAGTAGACTGATGCCAAGAGGTCGCCAAATAAGTCTGGCATTTGACAATACAGCTCGTAGGGTAGACCATCCAATCCAGGCGACTTATCCCTCGCGCAGCCCGCCATAGCATCCCTTACTTCAGCAGCTGTGATGGGACCCTCACAACACTCTGCCTCTCCCGGCGAGAGCCACGGAAAGCCGGTCAGGTAGGCAGTGAAGTCTATCCTGCGTTCCGACCCACCGCTCGCACCGAACAGTCGAGCAAAGTGCTGTTGAAAGGCCCCACACATCCTTTCGGGTTCGAGCAAACTACATCCCTGTTCATCGATTAGAGACCGAATGGTGACTCTGTTACCGCGTTGCGCCTCCGCCACCCGGGCTTCTCGCGCAGCTTCGATCCCTTCGTTCCTTAAGGCGTTCCTTCGTGTTTGGCGTTGAGGTGTTGGTCGAGGGCCATCCTCGCAGCCAAAACGTTGGTTGCGCTGCCAGTTGTAAGTGCCTCTTATAGTTTCTTAACTAAGTCTCCCTCTACTCTATTTCGATCTATCGCTATTTATTTACTAAACCTAATAGATTCCGATTTAATTGCCATTTTCAGGGCAAACCACCAGCGGTTGTTAACGATGGCTCCTGTTAACGCCCTCTTAATTAATTCGCTAATCCGGTTCCTGTAAACCTGCCGCGCTAAGAGCGAAGCGTTCAGTTTCTTGTAACCGGGACTCTGCCTATGTGTCTTATCTAAGTCGAGCGTACACGTCACAAACTTGTGATCTGTGTAGCTGACTATTTTAAATTGTGGACATCCTACACTATCTCTATCCGCTGTCCTACATAGAACTCTATCTAGATATTATCTCGACGATCCGACGCGGTTTGTCCAAGTCCACGTTGGCACGTTCGGATGGTTGAGTCGGAACCTGTCAGACAAATGGAAACGTCTGAGCAGGTCTTTGAGGCACTTACATCCCCTTCTACTCCTATCCACTCCCACATAGTCTATATGCGTGTCCAAGGTAGCGTTCCAGTCCCCTACTAACAGTAAAGGTCGTGACGTTCCCAGGAAAACCTCTAGACGTCTAAGGAAATCCGCCCGACCCGTTAAGGACGGTGCATACACTGCCACCAGACGGAAAGCACACCAGTTTGTGCCATCGACGTCCAAGACAACCAGCCTACCCTCCGGGTCTAGGAATATTGGCCTTACTTTTAGGTTCAGACTCTTCCGAAAAAGCACCACGGTACCACCACCACCCATGTTTGGCAGACAGGGTGAAAAATAAATGTCGAAATGTCCGCCAAACATGGACTTGAGGGCCCGTGGGTTACTGAGTCTGGTTTCACTGATAGCTATGATTTCTATGTTCTGTGACTTGATGAGATAGATAGATAGATAGATAGATAGATAGATGGATAGATAGATAGATAGATAGATAGATAGATAGATAGATAGATAGATAGATAGATAGATAGATAGATTCAAATACAGACAGACAAATAAACAGGTAGGTAGCCCGATAGATTACTCTTCAAAATACTTGAATTCTATTTTCTTTGGAATTCCCTGAAAGTATTTTTTCTTTAGTTAATACAGCAATATATTATGGCGTAATGGCTATCCGTGAGCCAAATGTTGCTTCGTTGTTAATCATTCGATCGTGTATGTTTCGAAGAACAGTCATAGTTTGTTTGACTTATACTGCTGTTCAAATAATTGAAAATTTATTACTTTTTCTTATTACAAATATCTTTTAAAGATGAGTTTTCGCACATGAACCGATTACTGAAACTTAATAGTATAAATTCTATTTGTTTTCTCACTTATTCATATGTTTAATAAGTTATTAAGTTTATTGAATTTCCAGAAGGCTTCAAGTTCTCACCTGTTATATTGCACATTCTCTTCATTCTGTGATTCTAATCTTCACTACTTTTGTAAACTTGGAAATCTTATTGATATAGTGTGTTTAGTGATTGTATCTATGTCAGTTTTACTTTAAAATTAAAGTTGTTTGGTGTTTAATTGAATCACTTTTATTTTTGAATATACGTAACTGTCCTCTACTCAAGTTGCTCATGTCTGCAATCTATAGTTTTGCTTTTAATGTGCAAATGACGTAAATTAAAATCTATAAAAAGTAGCAGTCATTTTACACAAATCAATTAGGCAATGTTTTGTTGTAGCTAAAATCTTAGTCTCTGAAGAATAGAAAAGAAACTTTTGCATAGAGAACATTATGACAACGATATTTGTTTGATTAGAAGATTCATCATCATGTCAAAATCAATCATTATGTTGTCAACTTCATTTTTGTTCATTCGTTCGTTCGGTGATTTATTTGACCGGTGCCATACTACACAGAATAGTCCTATGTTCAAATGCATTCCTGTTTTGTCTACTTCTCCTTATGTGTATCAAAAACTATATCATTTAATTTTCTTTAATAATATTTTACAATGAATGACTGCGATTTCAGGGATGTTTCAGTTGTATTCCCCAGGATCTCGAGGATGAACCTAAGGAATCCTTATACGTATGTCTTTTTATGCGGTAACAGTTTCTTTAAAGAGTTTTTAGCTTTTAACAATCAGAACAACTTCACTTTTAATTCTAATAGCTTTGTTTTACATTTTAATGACTTCACCAGAATTGCCCATGATACCATTAAAGGCCTCCACGATATGTGGGCCTTGAGAGACGTTCATGTATTTGAAACTATATCGATTTCTGCATAATGCATTTTTTTGTTAAATATTCAATAACTGCTTGAAATCATTGGTACTTTTGTCTAAATATGTTTGCTGTCGCCAATTATATTCATTTTCACTGTTGTTGCATTTCACAATTGTTGCATTTCATCAGCTGTTACCAGTTTCATTTATTATCAGAACTGCGGTTAATTATTTTAGTTTCGAATGCTATTTCATTTTTCGTCAATTTCATCTGTATTTTGTTAGATAATGTATTACTCGTAAATGTTTATGTAACTGTATTCATCAAAGTCTATTGTCTACAAGCCTGCTGTAGCATCTATTTAACCACTACAACTTCCTTTGTTGCACTTTCAGTTGTTGATGATGAAATTGTTGTTACTATTGTTGTTCTGATGTTGCTGCTCTTGTTGATGACCGTGTTGTCGCTACTGTTGCTTTACGGATGCTATTACAAGAATTCTCCATGAATTAGATATAAAACATAACTATATAAATAGCAAGTAAATTAGGAAGCGGCATTCATCGAGTTATTGCATTAAAATTCTTTCATGTTAACTGTCTTCTCAGGTAATAATTACACACAGAAATCATCCCCAAACCAAAAATCTTGTCCAAATGTTTCCCAGAGTGTAGAATCCACTAATAGGGCCTCACTCAAAACCTAGGTTGTGGTGTTAAACTGGGCGATGCATTAAGCCCCGAGTTTAAAGTAATAGAAATACCATAGATCATTCCATTTATCTTCTATTTGTCAATTTAGTGAGCCACATTTCCAAAGACAGCATTGTTTATTTTCCTTAATCTTCGTTTCACTATTACTTTACGTATTTAAAGATATCTAATGTGTGTATCTGTCGGGAGATTCTTCTCTACCTTATTTGTGCGTTAATGTTCTTTGCCTTCTAATAACCTAAGCATTTCCCATTTTCCCATTTATTTATTCATTCAATTCAGTTCGCATTTATTTATTGATTTCTTTCTGTGTTTCTTTCTTTATTATTCATGTTCTTCATGCCATTACATTTTTGCTTTGCTTTGTTTCCCCAAGTATTTCCGATTCATCTACCGTTCATTATTTTAACCATTTTTCTTCGAAATGCTAAACACTAAACTGCTGCGTTTTATCATTTATGTCAAAGGAAATTATACTATAACAGGATCAATATTCCAATGAAATTCACAAAAAAAGAATTACAACAATCATATCGATGACAACATTCTTTAAAATTGCGACAGCGATGATTGAAGAACAGGATTATCGTTCTTCTTCTTCTTCTTCTTCTTCTTCTTCTTCTTCTTCTTCTTCTTATTATTATTATTATTATTATTATTATTATTATTATTATTATTATTATTGTCATCCTCATCATCATCATCATCATCATCATCATCATCATCATCATCATCATCATCATCATCATCATCATCATCATCATTATTATTATTATTATTATTGTTCAGTAGTTTTATTTATATAATGTGCTGTCACTTCACTACCGAGCGTAGCTCTGTGCGCCTTGGGTATGTGCTGTGGTTTGCTGTGGTGCTCTTATGGTTACTGTATTGAAAGTGTTTTGCGTAGGATGTGTGCAGTACCCAGTAGTGCAATTTTCTGTATGTTATATATATTTGTAAGTCCTGGTGTTTTTGTTATGTATTTGTCTGAATATTTTTTTTATTATACCTAAGGCACCTACTATGATAGGAATTGTTTCTGTTTTTAGATTTTCCTGATGTATTTTTCCTTTCAATTGTTCTATTTCTATTTCTGATATTTTATTATTATTATTATTATTATTATTATTATTATTATTATTATTATTATTATTATTATTATTATTATTGTTATTGTTATTATTATTAAGACGTTGAGCTGGCTAGCACGCCGGGCGAAATGCTTAGCAGTATTTCGCCTGCTGCTACATTCTGAATTCAAATCCCGCCGTGGTCGTCGTTGCCTTTCATCCTTTCGGAGTCGATAGATTTAGCACCAGTCAAGCACTGGGTCGACTTGTCCTCTACCTAATAAAAATGGCTGGCTTTGTGGCAAAATTTGAAACCATTACAACTACTACCAAATAACAACAATTACTACTAATACTACTACTACGGTGGTGCAGTAGCAGTATCATCACTGCACCGGACAGTATACTTAGATGCATTTCATCTGACTTTAGGTTCTGAGTTCAAATTTCACTGATGTCGACTCTGCCTTTCATCCTTTAGGGATCGATAGCATAAATATCAGTTAGGCAATGAGTCGAAATTGCTGACCTCCTGCCAAAATTTGAAGCCATTATTATTATTATTATTATTATTATTATTATTATTATTATTATTATTATTATTATTATCATTAGTATTATTATTATTATTAGATATAGAGAGAAGAGTTCTTTACTTGAATATGATTGGTCAATCGTATTCAAGTAAAGAACTCTTCTCTATATATCTATAAAAACTTCTGTTGAGTTACTTCAGTCCCACATATTATAATTTATTATTATTATTATTATTATTATTATTATTATTATTATTATTATTATCATTATTATTTTGTAGTAGTATTAGTAGTAGTATTAGTAGTAGTAGTAGTAGTAGTAGTAGTAGTAGTAGTAGTAGTAGAAGCAGCAGCTATAACTGCGGCATCACTAACAACAGCGGCAGTAGTAATTTGAAGACCTACGAAAAGTAAAGAAAAAATTGCTGTTGCAACAATTGTATGCAGGCTTCACCTAAAAAGACAGCAGACAGGAAGAAAGTTTTATGCAATAATAGTAGTAATGCCGTTGCCTAATTTCCCCCTTTTACGTAGCATTGTTTCATAATTAATTCTTTTAGAATTCTCGTATGAAACAACACTGCAGCAACAACTTCTACGCTACCAACAAGAGAAAAAATAATCGTCAAACATAGCAACATTGCAACATCGAATGCGCCATCTTCTGCAACAAAAAAGTTCAACGGTAGAAGAGGTACTGATTGAATGGGTACCAGAAGCGGATTCGTCGTCAATAGAAATAGATGAACGCAATTACCTAAACGGATACAAAGAATATAACATCATCTAACAAAATACAAACAGGAAAGATTACAGACAAAAAAAAGTAAGAAATAAGAAAATAAATAGCCAAAGAAAGGGAAATTAATGGGAGTTGTGATAAAAAAAAAAGTAGAGGGAGACAGCGACTGTAAATGCAGAAGCGGCAACAGCGCCAATAGCATTGACAGTAATAAATGAAAACAGCAACAAAAACAACTAACTTTAAAGCAATTATGGGACTCTTGAAGCAACAACAAAATGTAGTAGATATAGCTTCATCAACATGAGCAACTACTACTGTATCGCTAATATGAAAAAGCAATAATAAGTGGTACGGGAATAGGATTAAAGATGCTTATAGCAATTACCCGAAATGAAATCCAATCTAATGATGAGAAAAACGGCAATAGTAAGAGCAATAAGAAGTGTAACAGCTACAAGAACTGCAGTTAGAAGAGCCAGTATTAGTGTAATAACAGCAACAGCGGTGAGAGTGGTGTAATAAAGGTGGTTGAGCATTGATATGTTAAGAGTACAAATAAGTAATACTTGAAGTAGAAGCAATTTTTAAAGTAATGGCTTTAAAGGGAAGATGACATATGAGTGAAATGAAGTGATAAATATATTTATATTGTAGAGATGGAAAACGGGGAAGGGGGAGAAAGAGACACAGCTGGTTATTTAAAGTGGGAGTGCGAGAGAGGAAAAATGAAAGATATAGGCGTAGGTATAGCAGTATAGCAAAAGAGGAGAGAGGGTGGGGAGAGTGACAGAGAGAGAGAGAGTTACATAGAGGAATGCAGAAATTACACGCAAGTATAACCTGAATGAAATAAATAATTTCAATAGGAATGTGAAGAAGTTAAACGAGACAAGAAAATAAGATCGAAGGAATTTATGAATGAAGGCGATAGAAAAAGGCATATTGAGCAGTATAGTTAATTCAGCTGTTTAAATATGATAATGGTTAAAATGATGCCATTATGCTACTGAGCTGTGAGAGTATTAGTAATGCTGAGTTTATATAACTGCCTATTTGCCGGCGTAACTATTTTTACTGAATCCCTACAATCTTAAAATATATAGATGATTCACACGGGTATGGATATATTAACTCATGGAAATACACAAGTATACTCGTATGAACATATATATATATATATATATATATATATATATATATATATATATATATGTTAGAGGTAATACTTGACAATTGTAAGCACCTGTGTATGCCAGCTCGTGGTTGAGGTGAAAGAATATATTGTAAATGCAAAAATAAAAACAAAACACAAAGGATTCTGCGGTACACGTGTTTCAAGCTTTATAGTTGTTACATCAGTGTATAATTGACAGTATAAAGCTATCTTCAGCCGCAAATGTATTCTCTCCCAAGTATTATATCGCATAGACGTTAAAGGAGGAAGAAAGATGAGATATAAAAGGTGAGGTTCCGTTTGGTATTTTGCATTGTAATATACCTCGTAGAATTCTTAATTTGATATATTTATACATAATTTCCTCGGTACTCCGGAATCCGTCCATACCTTGCCACAGTTTTGTTATGATCAGACAAATTCTAACGTAAAAGAAAGGGGTAAATTTCTGATCGCAACAACAGAAATTGTTCAAACAGGGAAATTAATGTTCGAAAATTGAGATTATATCCAGTCCTCAATTGTTTAAAGGTAGGTGGTGAACGGTCCGACCAGTATGCAGCTCCGTTTCCCGTTTTGGTACTATCTACGCCAAGCTCCAGCTGTCTAATCAAGTCCCGTTTTTAACAGGAAGTACGAGATGACCTGCCTTGCTCGTTAGCAGGGAGCCAACGAGATTACCTGTCTCTTTCCATGTTAACTTCCTGTGTATATATTTGTTATCCATTTCACATCTGCCAAAAGACCGTTGACAAACGTTTATCACGCCACCTTCGGAAAATATTGTAAGTTCTCAACCTTCATTATATTATAGGTATACATAACAATATATATATATATATATATATATATATATATATATATATATATATATATATATATATATATATATATATATATATATATATATATATATATATATATATGAGTATACATACATATGTGTGTATGTACTAGTGTGTGTTGAACGCGTTGTGGGAAGTCAAATATTCGGATATTCAGATGCATGTACTTACTGCTTATAAGAAGGCAACATGCTATATTATGTGAAAGGTGCGGTTAAATTCCATACGAACATTTCTACATAAGTATCTGTATATAACGTACTTAGGGATTATACGTAAAAGTAACAAGATGTGCAGCGCTTCTGCAAGAAACATCCGCATTGCACTGTGGTAGTTCTATATATCTGCGTGGACATAATTGTGGAATTGGATGAAATTGGAATTTTCTAAAAATAAAAAAAAAATTTAATGAATTTATGAATTATGCGTAAAATCCAGGCCTAAACGTTTGGGATTTATGCCAAGACAAAAGCGTTAGTGGGTCATCAAACACAATTTTCTGAACTCACTGTTTACAGGAAGCATCTTGTACATAATTTATTCCATTGTAGTACCTATCCGCACGCCTACATTAGGCCTTCTAAACTGATCACTGCAAGAGCTCACCAAGATAGTTATATGAACACTCAAGGTACTCACTGGACATATATGAATGCTGAGAATCAGTGTGTTTTTTCTTTATATCAAACAATTTTCAATAGGGAAGAAATTTGTTCAAGCATATGCTTGTATTTTACAAGCAAACGAGGCCAATTATGACCCAGTGTCTGAACAGAACGCGAATAAGCAGAAACATTTTATTGCAGTATTGTGGCACGTATATGCATGTATATACACATATACATAGGCGATGGCGGATGACTATCTCCCGCTAGTGATGTAAACAAGAGTGCTTATATTCACCGCTAGTCCACATGAGAGGTTCTCTTATAGTAAATATCGCAACATTCAGTTTTCTTTGAAGTGGTGATAATTATTATCTTTTCGTATTAATACTGCTTCAGTCGCTATTAATTTTAACTATGTATGTATACTGAAGTAGTTAAACGCAAACTGGTATAAAATTTATCTGGGTGTATTTATATGAGCACCTGCCAACAAGCATCTCAATAAACTTTCTTAACAGTTCACTATTATGTTATATAAAATCAGACTTATATGAAATCGGCATAGATTTTTCTGTCGTGTGAAGATTAAAGAGTATTAGAGATGAATTCTTGAAGATGAAATCCACGAAGCACTCAGATGAAAATTAATCCACTATCTGTCCTGTGTTACTTTAAGAAGCTTTTTGCTACGCAAATCACTTTATGTACTTTTCGATTTGATGCGTATGCCTCAATAGAAAACTAGCCATTGGAATTCCTCTAATAAATTTTGGATACGAATTTAAAAACCAATATTGCATCAAAGTTTGTGAATGTGTTACATTATATTACTGGAAATAAAATTGTAATATTTCCTAACATCATACGGATTACATAACGTAGACAAGTCTACTTTCCCGTAATACAAAAGAACACTGCAATAGATTAAATGTGTTTGGCTTTGATTCACTTCACAATAGAATACATTGCTGATGGAAATATATATATATTAGAAAACTGACCATCTTATATTTAATTGATGCGATAATTTTTAATGAAATGCTTTTATGACTAATCTATGTCAACTTAACAGTAGTTTTCATAGTGTCATTAACTGAACTGTAGTTATATGTTGTTGGGACTCCGTCGCTTACGGCGTCGAGGGTTCCAGTTGATCCGATCAACGGAACAGCCTGCTCGTGAAATTAACGTGCAAGTGGCTGAGCATTCCACAGACACGTGTACCCTTAACGTAGTTCTCGGGGATATTCAGCGTGACACAGTGTGACAAGGCTGACCCTTTGAATTACAGGCACAACAGAAACAGGAAGTAAGAGAGAAAGTTGTGGTGAAGGAGTACAGCAGAGTTCGCCACCACCCGCTGCCGGAGCCTCGTGGAGCTTTAAATGTTTTCGCTCAATAAACACACACAATGCCCGGTCTGGGAATCGAAACGGCGATCCTATGACCGCAAGTCCGCTGCCCTAAACACTGGGCCATTGCGCCTCCTCTTGTAGTTATATACACCTCCAATAAGCAAATGTATTCTAGCAAGAACTTCTTCATATTTTATTCTTATGCTCTACTCATCGGACTTCATGCTAGAAAGTGACTTGTCAGGTTACAGTTGAGTTGTTTTAGATTTCTGCTTCTCATTTGACAGAGAAATTCTTGCTTAATCATTTCAAGTATAGTATTTCATCTTCATATTGGCTCTCTTCCCTACTCCCTCTGCCTTTCTTTCTTTCTTTCTTTTTCCCTCTTTCTCTCTCTTTCTCTCTTTCTTTCTTTCCATTTTCCTTTCGTCATTTCGTTGTTTGCCTTTCTTTCTTTCTTTTCTCTCTTTCTTTCTTTTCTCTCTTTCTTTCTTTCTTTTCTCTCTTTCTTTCTTTTCTCTTTTTCTTTCTTTTTTTCTTTTTCTTTCTTTTTTTCTTTTTCTTTCTGTCTTTATCTCTCTCTTACTTTCTGTTTTCTGTCTCTCATTCTTTCTTCCTATCTTTCTTTCTTTCTTTCTTTCTTTCTTTCTTTCTTTCTTTCTATCTGTATTTCTTTCTTCTCTATCTCATTCTTTCTTTCTTTCCTTCCTTTTCCTTTCTTCATTTCTTTCTTTGTCTTTCTTTCTTTCCTTCTTTCTATCTTTCTTTTTCTCTCTTTTTTCTTAATTTCTCGATTTCTTTTTTTCTTAATGTCTTCTTTTGTCTTTCTTTCTTTCATTCTTTCTTTCTTTCACTCTTTCTTTCTTTGATTCTTTCTTTCTGTCTCTTTTTTCTTTTTTCTCTTTCTTTCTTTATTTGTCTTTCTTTTTATGTTCTTTCTTTTCTCTTTCTCTCTCTCTTTTTCGTTCTTCATTTCTTTCTTAATATCTTTCTTTTGTCTTTCATTCATTCATTCATTCTTTCTTTCTTTCTTTGTCTTTCTCTTTCGAAATATGCAACGTCAGATTCGTTAGCAATATTTAGCGATACGTATCCTCGATATAAGAATATAATTACAAGATGCATCGAGAAATACAACTTGTAGCGTGGTGAAATTATCCCGCATACACTTGTACATTTAAATTTATAAATATCACAAGAAATATATCAATGGCGTAAGATAGAAGATATCACCGAATCGATATACTGCATATTCATTTCATAAGAGTGTGCAATTTTTATTCCTGCCGCAACAGGTTCTGAAATTCCAGACGATAACGTTAATAATCGTTATAAATTCTTTTCTATGACTCATTCAGATACTTACATAGCTTACCATTTTGCAGGTGTGATACCGTCGATAAGAGACGATATTCTGATTCATCCCATTTTTTGTTGAATATGTATGAAAAGAGCTAAGAATCTCTATGGTACAAATTTTACATAATAGGAAAAGAAGCGCAGAGGAAAGCCAGCAAAAATTATCAAAGAAACGGTAGAAATCACATAAACTGAATACCCAATAAGTAAAATTCCTCTTGAATACAGGAAAACGAGTTTTCTTTTGTAGAATACACTTAAATATCGGAAAACTCCATCAAAAAAAATCAATAAGGTAGGAAGCCTAGCAATAGTATTTTTAAAGCGTTAACATTTCTGATTTAAGTCACAATCTGCACATGCGCACATGCACACGCACACACACACACACACACACACACACACACACATACACACACACACACACACACACACACACACACACACACACACACACACACACACACACACACACGTAAGCGCACATACGAATATACTTGGATATATATGCTTTTGTACGCGTGCAATTGTGTGTTGTGCTGAAAATCCAAATCTGATCGTTTTAACATTTTATATCATGAATTTTCTCTGATGTAACCGTATGCACTCCAAGCAGTTTGTTGAATCCAGCTAAGTTCCTAAATCGGTCACCAACTTTCTACTTTCGTCGTGTAAATGATGTTGGCTTACTTACAAGATCTTTGTAGCTGCTATGTTCAATATAATTCGATTTTTTTACCGTTGCTTACACAAGTCTTTCATTTTTATTATGATTAGTCTAGGTGTTTTCATTTTCATTGGGGTATACTACGGCTATTGCTTCCATTATTAATCTTTTAATTTCCGTAGGGCATAGATATGATTAATTATCTAGCTTTCGTTTATGCTGTGCAATGTAGTGCGTTGCGACTGACTGCGCTGTTGATGCTTACTGAGTCGAAGAGAGAGGGTTAAACATGTAGAGGAGTCAATACACAATTGGCGTTTGCAACCGAATGTTTGGAATATATTGGTCTTTAAATGTTCTTTCTCGTGGTTATATATTTGTTGTGTCTTATTTAGTGAGTTTTCTCATCTTAGAATATACAGTGACGTATGAGCAGCGTGGATAAAGCAATTGACAAATGCCTCATCATATTCCTTTTAATTCTATTAACTTTGATAAGGCGGCGACCTGGCAGAATCGTTAGCACGCCGGGCGAAATGCTTAGCACCATTTCGTCTGCCGTTACGTTCTGAGTTCAAATTCCGCCGAGGTCGACTTTGCCTTTCATCCTTTCGGGGTCGATAAATTAAGTACCAGTTACGCACTGGGGTCGATGTAATCGATTTAATCCGTTCGTCTGTTCTTGTTTGTTCCCTCTATGTTTAGCCCCTTGTGGGCAATAACGAAATAGGTATTTCGTCTTTCTTTAGGGTCGATAAATTAAGTACCATTTGCGTACTGTGGTCGATCTAATCAACTGGCCCCCTCCCCCAAATTCCGGGACTTAATCCTTGACTACAATAGAATTCTATTAACTTTGACGTCAAAAGCGCCAAGATCAAATTTTCCATTTGCCGTTTCAAGCTAACATGATGGTTCACAAAAATAGGACGAATACTGCCGTTGATTAGCTTCAAGAGGCCATCACCTCTAGCTAGCTATGTGACACACAATCCTGTGTCCATTATAGCCTTCGCGCAGGGGACGTCATCAGTTTCCCCATGCTGGTTCAGATATCGACAGACTAGTTTCAGGATATTTGCCCTTCATCAATGTGAAGTAGTCGAACCCAGCAGGCGTCGTTGTTGACTGTCTGTTCGAAGGTGTATATATATATATATATATATATATATATATATATATAGGATTTATAAGGATGCATGTAGTGATCTAAATATTGTTTTCTAATATAGGCACAGGGCTTGAAATTTGGGGTGGAGGCGTATCTAGTGGATTACATCGATCCTAGTGCTTGACCCATAATTATTTGATCGATACCGAGAAGACGAAAATCAAAGTCAGCCTCGTTGGAGTATGAACTAAGAACGAAAATATGGACGAACTGTCGCTAAGTATCTTGTCCAGCGTATGTTGCATGTTGTGTCGCACGGTGCGCGCGCGCGCACAGCATACATACACACATACACACGTACGCACATGTATTTATAGAAGAAATAAGGATAAACACAAAATTGTATTATAGTTTTTACGAGCGTTTCACCATTATAGTTGTTTGGATCCCTGCAAAATTAAGTGTTCTAAAAGCATTCAAATGCTCAACCGCAACAAATTATGGAATAACATTTTATTGCATTAACTACATATAACTCTTATGTAGCTCAATACAATAAAATGTTCCCTGATGATCCATGTTGATCGAGCATCTAAATACATTTCGAACGTTTATTACATGACTCCAAACAACATTATAGGTGAAACGCGCGTAGGGACTATAATATAAACTTGGCTATTATAAATTTGGTCTATAGTACATAACTAATAACACTAATGAGTATAAAAGTTTGAAAATTACTTAACAACTAAACTGGGAGCAGACCGGATAATACCAACGTAGTTGGAACTCTAAACAAAGAAGTAGTAGCCATATACCAATATCCACACAGAGGTTCAACTATACACATTTATATGCACTCAAAAGTATTTATGGTTTGGCCAGGCTGTAAGTTATTAATAACTTAGGCTATTTTATGCGGCAAGTATATGTATAAGTATTTATGCATATCTATCTATCTATATATATATATATATATATATATATATATATATATATATATATATATATATATATATACAATGTATTTATGCATGTATATATGCCTAAGCGTGTGAGGGTGTTGTGTGTTATGCAAATAAACTTTTTATTGGACATCTTCTGCTACAATTTCGTACAATTTTTTTTTGTAATTTTTTTGTATTATTTTACCGTTTTCCTTTTTACAAATTTCAAGGGAATACTTTATAATGTATATTGATTTTTGTTTTAAATACATGTTCTTGTTACCTCGACAAGTGTGTTGGCATATGATCAGAATATTTATTTTTATGGACATTACCACGTCTATGACAGTAAACTTGTCTATAAAATTCGAAGTTTGAAATGCAATATCACATCTTGGTGTATTATGATGTATATGTGTGTGTGTGTGTGTATACATACATGCATATATATATATATATATATATATATATATATATATATATATATATATATATATATATACAGGGAGAGACAGACAGAGAAAGAGAGAGACAATTTTAATTGCGGTAATAACATATTTGAACGGATTGCTTAATTAGGAAATATGAATTTTGTGTCATTCATCGAATTGTTAAAAACTTACACAAACTTTCTATATTACTATACATTCGTTTTATAGTAAATATTATGTATTTTAGTGCACACAGACTAAAAAGTTATCATGTAATATTTATAATTATCTCTTCCATTGTATACTGCTATGCAATTCGCTACTAACGTGCTCATATATTCTCTCAACAAGCTTATAAGTTATTCTAAAGGTATGTTTAGGAGTTACTTTATAATTGAATTAATATATTGAATATGTACACAGGTATCGTGACATTCCAGAGAATTTTACGAGGTAATCATTTATTTCTAAGGAAAAACATTGCTATTTCTATAAAAATAAACAGCGTTTTTAATAATTATATTCAAAATTTGCTACAGAATTCAAGGAAAACGTTAGATAAATATCTTTGCTACATATATATGCATCTAATATTTGATGAAATACTCACTGACATAATGCTTTAATCATTTTAGTATTTGCAAAATCTACCAGGAATAGAGAACGATATATTCATTCACATGTACCAAGCTATTCAAAATATCTCTGCAGCAAGTCATCTTTATTCGAAGTAGAAAAAGTCAAATTACATCTAATCAAAACCCAACTGAAATATTGATCTAAAATGTTGGCAGAAGCCCAGCAATTTTGGAGAAGTGGTAAAACGATAACATCGATCTCAGTATCCAACTGGTGCTTCATACCAACATACAACGGAAAAGGTAATTGATGAGAAGGGGAACGCAAAAATCCTCTGGTACTTTGACTTGGAAACAGACAAGGTGTTAGAATATCGAAGGCCGGATATAGTAACCTTTAGGAGGGACAAACAAGAGTGCCTAATAATCAACGTAACAGTGCCAAAAGATCAACACACTATCACAAAAGAAAGAAAAAAGATTGATACGCATGGAGACCTAAGAATTGAGATCGCTAAGAGGTGGCAGTAACGAGAATCAAACATAAAGTTGTCCTTATTGTCATTGGTGAAATGGGTTCAATACCACCCAATCTGGAAAAAAAAAGAAAACAAAAGTATCTGGATATGTTAGAAATACCCTATAATTATAGGCGTATTGCAAAAATCGGCATTACTCGAAACTGCATTACTTGGAATTGCGCAAAGTACTGTCTGTCTGTTTGTCTGAGGTTCTTCACAGACTGTACAAATCGCCGGTAGACAAATTTCTTCAATCGACAACATCATGATATTGAATGCTGTGCGACGCCCTAAATAATAATAATAATAATAATAATAATAATAATAATAATAACAGGGCATCTTCCAAGGGTACTGCCTGTCCCCACTCATCTTTGTACTGTGCTTGATACCACTGACACTGATTCTGAGGAAAGCAAAAGCTGGGTATGTATTCAAAAGCCGCCAACAAAAAGTTAACCATTTGTTGTTCATGGATGACCTCAAACTTCATGGAAGCCCAAGTCAGTTCCCTCGTTGATATCAGAATGGTGTTCGGACTGAGAAAGTGTGGTGTGTTAGTATTGAAGAGAGGCAAAATCAAATGTATGGCGGACTAACGATACCGTCGGGAGAGGTTATGAAGCGGATAGAAGAGACGGGCTATAAGTACTTGGCGATATTGGAAATGGAGAAATTAATGGAGAAAGAAATGACAGAAATATTTACGGTGAAGTACTTACGCAAACTGAGACTGATCCTTAAGTCGAAATTAAACTGACAGAATAAGATCGATGTGATTCGCAGAGCAACATAAGATGAAGCGTTTTGTTCAAGAACGCAACGTAACACCATGTCTAGGAAGTGAAACACCGATCCCGTTATCGTGAGTGAAAAACTCTAACCACTAGGTTATGCGTCCTCACGCAATTACATATACACAACTATACACATACAGATGGCGTGTTTGACGACACCGCTTGGTCTTTCGCTGTCTATAGCTGTGTCCAATATTTTACAGATGTTAGCGTCTACAATCAGAGAATAACTTATTCCTTCCATTCTGCTCGTGTACGAAGAGCTGTGAAAGATGGTGGAAGTCTCTCATTCTTTTATTTCTTTATGGGTTTTTTTTTCAGTCATTGGATTGCAGCCGTGCTAGAGCACCACATTTAATATAGTTTTAGTCCAAGAAATCGCCCCCAGGACTTTGTAAGCCTAGTGCTTAATTAATCGGTGTCTTTTGCTGAACCGTAAGGTACAGGGTCATAAACACACCAGCAACGGTTGTCAATCGATGGCGGGGGGGGGGGGACAAACACAGGTACGTACATATATAAATACACACACACACACACACAAACACATATTTAATGTGGCCTACAGGCAATCTACAATCGAAAGGCAGAAATATAGACGGCACTAGTAAGCTTATATCTCACTTTAGTGATGTCTATCGTATATATATATGTATATATATATATATATATATATATATATATATATATATATATATATATATATATATATATATATGTGTGTGTGTGTGTGTGTGTGTACATACATATATACATATATATATATATATATATATATATATATATATATATATATATATATATATATATATATATATATATATATACGACGAGCTTCTTTAAGTTTCCGTCTATCAAATTCATTCCCAAGGCTCTAGTCGGCTGGAGGCTAAAGTAGGAGATACTTGCCCAATGTACCACGCAGTTACATATATTATATTGTTGACTGTAACAAATGCTGTGAGTCATGATATATTTCTAATTTATCACACACACAAATGCCTAAACTAATAACACATGTAAACATGTAGTTGTGTTCAAGCACATGAGATCTGACACAGACCAAATATAATGAACGAGTACGGTTCATAAAGGTTTTCTCCATTTCCTGATATCATAGCGATAATTGAATAAGACGAATATCAAGCCTGGCGTTAGAGAAACCACAGTGTCGTAGCTAGCATTCACAGAATATCTCATATCTGACACATGAACGGCTAAGACTGGCGCGGAAGAAGTATGAAATGTTGCGGTCAAAGACACAAGGTATTGCCAGAGGCAGATAATTGTGGATTAAGGAACCATGAACTTCGTGGCTATGCATTATTATCTCCGTCGATTAGCTTCTGCTCACGTGCACCCATAAAAGTTTCAATCTGAAACGTGTGTATATCTTCATACATACAAACACATATATGCACACACGCGCACATGCACACACACACACATATGTATGCATGTATATTGATATATACGCATATATGCTCATATATATAAATAAAAAATAACAATTATATATGTATTTAAAGGTGAGTGTGTGTGTGTATATATAAACATATATATATGTGTGTCTGTGTGCGTGTATACATATATATGTGTTAGTGTGTGTGTGATGTGTTTGTGTTGGTATGTGTAAGTGTGTGTGCATGTGTGTATGTAAGTATAGAGTGCTTGAAGTGGTATACAGATATTGTATATTGAGAAAAAGGAGGCAGTCAGAATCTTGGATAATTCTTTATTAACGCTTTCGTTCGTTTTTCGAAATCGTCAAGACAAAATCAAAATCAGAATAACAAAAACAGAACGTTTCGTTGTTCATTTATATGAATCCGGAGCTTTTTACTTTGTTTAGAAGGGGAGAATATTGTTTGAGTGTGTGCTTTTTTTTTTTTTTGTTTATTTTGAAAATGGGGAGAGAAAAGAAAAGCAATGACGGAGGCGGGGAATAAACAGAGAGAAAGTTTTCAGGACAATGAAAAAAGAGGAGAAAGAATAATAAAGGATGAATAAATAGATAGATAGGGTATGACATAGATAGATGAATAGACAGTATGTCAGATAGATAGATAGATAGATAGATAGATAGATAGATAGATAGATAGATAGACAGACAGACAGACAGACAGACAGACAGACAGACAGACAGACAGACAGACAGACAGATAGATAGATAGATAGATAGATAGATAGATAGATAGATAGATAGATACCTAGCTAGATCGAGAATGAGAGAGAAAGTTTGCTCTTCAATTTGATATGGTCAGTTCACGGTAATTTCATTACAAAGCATTTTTCTTTTTTTATCTCAACTTTCTTTCTTTTCTTTCTATTGTATAACTATGAACGTATCTATAAATAAACACATTTCCTGGCAAGGGCTGATGACCTTTCAAAGATGTCAAGTTTAGGAAGAAGGATGGAGTGTGTGTGTGTGTGTGTGTGTGTGTGTGTGTGTGTGTGTGTGTGTGTGTATTTATATATGTATGTATCTGTGTTTGTCCCTACGCCAAAATGTGTGGGTGAAGAGGTCACATGTCCCAGATGTGTGACTAAAGATTTTCGGACAATGGACATGATTTTAAAAACGAAGAAAAACAAATAGTAACAGTATTAAACAAGTGAAGAACAAATATATAGCGTTAGTGTTTATTTGGCAAAAGAAAAAAAAATGACCGTCCCGGAATTCAACGATATATATAAATGTGAGTGTGTGTGTGTGTGTTGTTTGGTAGTGTGTGTGAGTGAGTGTGTGTGTGTGTGTCTCTGTGTGTGTGTGTGTGTATGTGTGTGTGCGTGTGTGTGTTGTTTGGTAGTTTCTAGAAAACCGAGCGAAAACGTTTGGGATCTTTCAATATAAACACAAAGTGAAAAAGTAAGAGAGAAAAGAATACAAAAATAAATGAACAGATATAAATTGTAATGACCCATATTTTTCTGATAAGATTAAGAAGTGCTGTGCTTTTGCCAATAAACAGGGGGAGGAAAGCGTGATGTTTGTTCATTAAGAAGTAGATTACTGGTCTGAGCGGATATAGTTTCTCGATGATAACAGCAGTAGATTTATTAGTAATGACACTGATACACTGCTGTTAATAGACGTAACAATAATAGTATTAATGATAACGATATTTATATTGGAGGCGTTTTTGGCAGTGATTTTATGAGTAAATTCTTTATACAGGCGCCAGTGGTAATGTTAAGGATGATGGTGATTGTACAATGATGTATTGGTGATTGTAAAAGCACACTTGTTTTGTGATGTATTGTTTTGTTTTGCTTGATGGGTGTATTTGTATGCCATGTGGATTGGCCCTGACTCATGCTATAGGTAGCCATGGCGAGTATGGTGACCATGGTGATCAGTGATAATGGTGCTTGTATTAATTAATAAATAATAGAGTGGGAATAGGGAAATCGCGTGATTTAGTATTGGCTGGTTATGTACTTTTTAAATAATTTCTTTGTTGTTGCATCATTTTCTTCTTTACTTCACTATCATTACTTTACATTCAGGGAACCCCAACGCAGTTACTCGGACGGGTAAAAGAATTATCCAAGGAGACGCAGACGTGGCTGTCTGGTAAGAAGTTTGCTTTCAGCCACATGGCTCCGGGTACACTCCCACTGGGTGGTACATTGTGTGGTAATGGAAGTGTCTTCTATTCAAGCCCCAGGCTGAACAAGCTTGGTGAGTGGATAAGGTAGATAGAAATAGAAACAAGCCCATCATATATATATATATATATACACATACATATGCGTGTCTTTGTATTCCTGTCTGTCCATCACCGTGAGGTAGCGGTTCGGCAACAAGAACCCCTAGAATAGGGACCAGAGTTAAAAGTACGTACTGCGTTTGATTATGTCGAGTAATAACCCATACAAGCAGATTCCCCAGCATGGCCATAGTAATGACTGAAAGGATTAAAAAGTAAGTAAAAGATAAGATATACCAAGAGAAATATCCTTCAAATTAAGAAATCTAAAAATTTGAAACAGATTTGTTAAGAAATATAGACTTAGTTGTATTTCATTACCCCGGGCGAAATGCTTCGCGGTATTTCGCCTGTCGTTACGTTCTGAGTTCAAATTCCGCCGAGGACGACTTTGCCTTTCATCCTTTCGAAGTCGATAATTTAAGTACCAGTTGCGTACTGGGTCGATCTAATCGACGTGACCCCTCCCCCCCCCCCAAATTTTCAGGACTTCTGCCTTTAGTAGAAAGGATTAATACAGAACAGTCTATTAGGATAATCAACGTCGGTGTTATCGCAGTTGGACGCTATATGCTAACAAGAAATTTTGCTAGAGTTCCTGCTCATTTTTACTAATTGGATCAAGCTTATTACAGAGATACATTGCTGCTGCAGTATTTCTTTTGTTTAAGGTGGCGAGCTGGCACGAACGTTAGCACGCCGGGCGAAATGCGTAGCGGTATTTCGTCTGTCTTTATGTTCTGAGTTCAAATTCCACGAGGTCGACTTTCCCTTTCATCCATTCAGAGTCGAAAAATTAGTATTTGTTGCGTACTGGGGTCGATCTAATCGACTGGGCCCCTCCCAAAAATGTCGGGCCTTGTGTCTAGAATAGAAAAGAGAATTTTCTTTTGTTGTTTAGCAACTGCTCAGCAAGGATCGAATCGGACAATCTTCTGATCCTTTCTATCCTAGTTAAGGTTATCCTTTTTGTTATTTGTCTATAAAGTTTTATGCATTGATTTAAGGGTAATTTTGTTTGCTACTTTTGTTAAGATGAACGGCTGCAACGTGACGTACTCTGTAGGTCATAACTTTCATTACTCAGAACAGTTTGCGATTTGGTGAATGACCCAAACACACACACACACGCGCTCATATATACATAAGATCACGCAAATATATGCAGGTACAGTTAATTGCGTATTTCAATTGTTAATGTACAAAAATTGCTTTCAGCTTGAGTCAACAGCTCATGAAAAAAGGATTGTATGATGGGCATCAATATTTGTTTCCAGTTCTGTTTGCTTTAGATGTTGTAACATAATACTTGGGGGGGGGCGTGTGTGTGTGCGTGTGTGTGCATACATACTCATAGCCACGTTATATATTTTTTTATTCACTTATTTGTTTCAATCATTTGTCTGTGGCCATACTGGAGCACCACCTTTAGTCTAACAAATCGCCCCCTGGACTTATTCTTTTTAAGCCTAGTACTTATTACATGCGATCTCTTTTGACGAACTGCTAAGGTAATATTTTTTTTTATTGTTCTTTGGTATTGTATGTAATGAAATGGGAACTAATTAAAATGAATGAATAATGAGGAAGGCAGGAGAGGAGGGCCGAAAGAGAAGTTGTGTGAAAGGAAGACGAAGAGAGAGAGGGGGGGGAGAAATAGGTCATCGAGTATGGAAACTATGCTTGTTCCTAGTATTGTCATCATCTCGTTACCTAAAGATTCAGATTCGATAATTTGCGCCAGAAAAACAAGTATTGATTTTATTATCGTTGCATCTGTTGATAGTGTTGTTGTTGTTGTTGTTGTTGTTGTTGTTGGTGGTGGTGGTGGTGGTGGTGGTGGTGGTGGTGGTGGTGACAGTATGTGATGGTGCTGCTACTGCTATTACTACGACTATTAGTGATAATATAATACTAATACTACTCCTAATATTAATGGCTTTCAAATTTTGGCAGAAGGACAGCAGTTTGGGGGAAGGGGCTAAGTCCGGTCACATCGACCTCAATGTTTAACTGGTACTTATAGTGTCGACCGACCCCGAATCGATGAAAATCGACCACAGCGGAATTTGTACTGGTAACGTAAAGACAGAAGAACCGCATTTTGCCCGAAAGCATTGTATCCAGCGTGCTAATGTTTCTGCCAGCTCGCTGCCTTAAATAATAATAATAATAATAATAATAATAATAATAATAATAATAATAATAATAATAATAATAACAATAATAATAATGATAATAATAATAATAATAGCACCACAGTAAACCACAGCACATACCCAAGGCGCAGAGAGCTGCGCTCGGCAGTGAAGTGAAAGCACGTTATAAAAATAAAACTACTGAACAATAATAATAATACAGCACTGCTTGGAACCACCCGAATACTCCGGAAGGTGCTCTAAAAATGAGATCGTGGAGCTGGACAATTTCTTCTACAGACGTGAAATTTGCGGGGAGAGTGTAAGTCGATTCCATCGACCGTAGTGCGTAACTGGTACTTATATAATCGACCCCGAAAAGATGAAAGGCAAAGTCGACCTCGCCGGAATTTGAACTCAGAACGTAGCGACAGACGAAATACCGCTAAGCATTTCGCCCGGTTTGCTAAAAAAAAATAACAACAACAACAATAATAATTGAACTGGATTACATTATGTACAGGTGAACTCGCATCAGCATCGAAATGTCTCAGATGCCTCTCCATAATGATTAAAATAGTTCTATTTCAGCCTAACAGTCTGCTTTTGAACTTGTTATCATTGTTTTCCGTGTTGTTCTCTCTGATTATGTATGTATATTTATATTGCACTTCCTACAGATATTACATATATGCTATTTTCAGTGCTTTGCTTTATGAGTGTTTTCCGTTTCAGGCTTTTTATTAGCGATTGTTTTTTGTATCTTTTATATATTTTTATATATATTATATATATATATATATATATATATATATATATATATATATATATATATATATATATATATATATAGTTTTAAGCTGTGCAGGTGGTTGGTTGTCTGATTCATTCGTTACTAGTCTGATAAATCGGCTACTTTTGAAAGCGTATTATTCACCCTTGTTCAACTCTACCTCGACCACCATCACCACCATTTACCATCATCATCATCTTCACCCATACTGCTACTCTAATATTACCTCAACTTACACATCCCCTACTCTGTGTGCGGCTGATAGCCAGCTCTATCAAATCTGCCGGTACGACGATTACGACCCCCACCTCACTGAGACCACCACCATCACCCACATACGACGTCCACAATCATTATCGTCTACATCATTCATCACCATACTCGTCATCATCATCCTCGCCATCGTCATGATCAGTTCACTGCTACCGATGGATAGTTAACCATCCATATCCGAGACTATGTCTGGCTTGCAGTCGCGCACATCTGTCGTTCGTTATAATCTTTGTGTTCGATTATTTCTGTGCAATACTATATTATCTGATGTTGATGAACAAATAGCATTTAACATATATTGTGAGCAAAAGAGAGAAGAAAATAACACAAAAGAGAAACAAAAGTTATAAGTGAGAAACCATTAGCTTAGCAAAACTTCCCGTTGGCAAATGGCTTATGTACAGGAAGATGGTTGGTCTGTTAGACGGAAAGAGAACGAGAAAGAGGAAAGTAACACAAAGAATTAGTATTAGCTGGCAGCCAGAGAGAGAGAGAGAGAGAGAGAGAATTCGAGTGAGTGTGTGTGTGAGTGAGTGAGTGAGAAAGAGATGGTGTTAGAGAGTGAGAAATATACGAAAGCTTGAGTCAGAGAAAGACAATTATTTACACAGTTCAAAATATAATTACTTACATCAGCATATATACATGTATGTGTATGTACATGTATATATATAGACATAAATGTTTACATACATCAATGTTACTTACAAAACATACCTATATATATATAAATGTTATGTAGTATTATATGTTATTTATATGTAGATATGCATGTGTGTATATAATACGTTACACTGGTCTTTTTTTTTTATTATTTTTCATAGGATATTTATGTTTAAATTATATGTGTGCGTGACTGTGTTTGTATATACGTGTATGTGTATATATATATATATATATATATATATATATATATATATATATATATATATATATATATATATATATATATATATATATGCCTGTGTGTTTGTATGTATCTTCCATCAACATTGACGATGATTCAACAACTGCAGAAATTTCAATATAATATAAGAAGAAAGCATATATAGATTCTGGTTTGGCTAAATTTGGACATCTCTTATAAGATCGTAACGGTGCTATCCTGATATAATGTACAACAGTTTACACCACTTGTTATCGTTTTATGGCAGAGCTCGGCAATCATTGAAATTCTTCCGCTTCCCGTCTTAGCTCCCTCCCTACTTTCCTCCTTACTGTTCTCGAGAAATCGTCTTTGAAAAGACGTAAGGTTTTATTTCATTTTCTGACCGTTGTCAGGTCTTCAGTGATCGAAGAGTTATGAAGAAGCTAGGAAATGTTGTGACTCTGAGAGTTTGTGATGTGTTCTAATAATGAGATACCTAAATGGGATGCATTTATATGTCCTTTTTCAGAGCCTGTATCTTTGTATGTTTGGCATGGGAGTCCGTGTGTAAGAGTAAGGAGATGAAAACTAGCAGTGCACGATCGATTCTGCTTTTCTTCTCAATTTTATACATTGGCGCAGTAGTGGTTGTGTGGTAAGTAGCTTGCCCACCAACCACATGGTTCTGGGTTCAGTCCCACTGCGTGGTACCTTGGGCAAGTGTCATCTACTATAGCCTCGGACCGACCAATGCCTTAGGAGTGGATTTGGTAGACGGAAACTGAAAGAAGCCCGTCGTGACATTAGAATCTGACTATTTAGCGAGGATTCAATCCCATTACACAAATAAATAATATATACTACTCGTAATAAGTTCTCAATTTTTTGTTGCAATTCTAAACTTAAATATATATCGGTCAATCATTTGTAACTATCAGGCAAGCGTTTGTAAATAAACATACACACACGTTTATGAAATGGTTCTAAGTCGCCAGTGACATGCACGTCGAACAAAAACGATGAATAAATCATATATTTGATACCAAACAAGGTAAATTCTTGGACTGTTAAAATCACCTTCTCTTCCAGAGTAGATCAACAAACGCCTGTTGTCTGCTTTCATGGACTGTAAATAAGAAAGTCCAAGAATGAAAATCCTTCCGGGATTGAATTACCATTAACGAATTGTTTATTAATTTTTATGGAGTCAAACGGGCAACTGAAGTTACTCCGGTCTTAATAGACAGCAACGGCAGAAGAGTTGTCAGCTGCGTTCAGTGACTCAATGAAAAAAGCAGGATAAAGTATGTATTGGCATTTCAGGAAGTTAACAATTTTGAATATGTTTTGTGTTTGCATGACAAAAGGAATTAGAGACACGAGGATTAGAGAGAAGGGAGAGAGAGAGAGAGAGAGAGAGAGAGAGATAGAGAGAGAACAACAGTCTATATAATTTTAATATGACCGACAAGGAAAAAGCGAAGATGCAGCGAAAGATGAACATTGACGAGAATAATCATTAATTAGAATTAAGTAATGAAGCTGTTACTGACATTCAACCGAGCATTAAGTCGGTGATCAATTAATGATTTTGAAAAACGAAAGAGATAAATAAATACATAAAAGCAATTGAGTGATAGTCTTGTGATTTATCTATTAACTAATTGCCTACCTCCATTCCGTCTTACTAATTCACAAACGCGGAGACATCATCGCCATGTGCACGCATCTGTGTCATTTTTCACTTTAGTCAACGTAACTGACGTTTTTGAAATCGTCACGTCGACCTTGTCGTCGTCATCGTTGTCATCATTACAACAACAGCGACGACTACAAAAACAACAACAACAACGACGACGACAACAACAAAAACAACAATCTTTTCTACTACAGACACAAGGTCTGAAATTCTGGAGAAAGGGGCCAGTCGATTAGAACTACCCCAATGCCCAACTTATACTTATCGACCCCGAAAAGCTGAAAGGCAAAGTCGATCCTGGCAGCATTTGAACTCGGAACGTAAAGACGAACGAAGTTTGGTGTTTGTGTGGGTGCGTGTTGTCGGGAGTGTTTTCTTTTGGTCGCTGGTTGCCTTTGGGGTAGTGTTGGCAGCGAGGTTTGTGACCGTGGTGCTGGAGAGGTTGGTGATGTTGTAGGTGTGTCTGTGGCAGTTGTGAAAGTATTTTCTGTTTTTTTTTATGCGTATGTTGATGTGGAACTTTAATTATTTATTTATTTTCGTTTTTGTGGTTCCCCCTCATTTTCTATGTGTTGCCAATGAATCTGAGTCTGTGAAATTAGGGCGTGGGTCGATGGAGTTTGAAATAGACACAGAGAGAGAGTGGGAGAGCTTCGCTGAGGTAGCCCCTGGTGTTGTGTATGTTCTTAAATATTATCTCTTTTGCTGCTAAAGGGAGTGAAGATGGTGCGTCTGTTGCTGGTGTTGCTGAAGTTGCTGGTGTTGTTGCTGTGGTTGATCTTGTGGCTATTCTTGTTGATAAAGATGCTGTTGTTGCCAGGGGTGATGTTGCTTTGTTATTGGTCGTTGTTGGTTTGGTTATTGTTGTTGAGGCTTTTTGTGACCTACTGTTGGCTCTAAGGGTCTACCACGATTACCTGTCTTGTGTTAGAGTGAGAAGACTCTCAAGTGTCCTGCCGCTCCACACAGGTGGCACCGTAGCCTTCTACCCTCCACTGTTACATGTAATTCTACCCGTCCTGGAAGAAGAATAAGGTCTGGGATTTTTTGAATAACTCTGGTTGAATGTGGAGGAGTACTTCCACGCTGGTCCAAGACCAATTTTCCTGTCGTGTCCTTTTGACCTCCAGGAGGCTCTTGCTCCGTTCTAGAAAGATCGCTGCGAGAATCCAACAAAGGTTTACGTCTGGTGGTATCCCAGCTATCCTTATACGCACCATCCTCCTTCCTAAACAGAATGGATAAAGCACATATATTTTTCACCCCCGAGTGGAGGCGCAATGGCCCAATGGTTAGGGCAGCGGACTCGCGGTCATAGGTTCGCGGTTTCGATTCGCAGACCGGGCGTTGTGAGTGTTTATTGAGCGAAAACACCTAAAGCTCCACGGGGCTCTGGCGCACCACCACTTTCTCTCACTCTTACTTCCTGTTTCTGTTGTGCCTGTAATTCAAAGGGTCAGCCTTGTCACACTATGTTACGCTGAATATCCCCGAGAACTACGTTAAAGGTACACGTGTCTGTGGAGTGCTCAACCACTTGCACGTTAATTTCACAAGCAGGCTGTTTCGTTGATCGGATCAACTGGAACCCTCGACGTCGTAAGCGACGGAGTGCCAGCAACAGTTTTTCACCCTGACATGGAACCACAGAGTGTTTGACGGCCAGGGCTTCAGATATAAAGAGCACTGAAATGTCAGCAAAATGTGTAGCCCTCGAAATATGAAGAATGTTGCGAATTATTTCTTTCAGTGCCCTTTCCGTGTCTGCCTCGCTCACCGTCTATGGCTGCTTCGTGTTTACGGAGACGCTTCTGTACAACAGAGTTTTCTTTTTTGTTTCTGCCAATACGTCATGGAGGATGGCAATACTGGTTTGCACCTTTTCCAGTCTTATTAACTTAGCTGCTTCAGCTAAATAAATGTCTTTCTGAAGCAGATCCATGCATAAATATTCTTTGCTTCTTGCGCCTGTCTCAGGGAAACAAGTAGTCCGGTTCATGTCATTTATTACGATGTTACTCGTTATAGAGTGGAGGCGCAATGGCCCAGTGATTAGGGCAGCGGACTCGCGGTCATAGGATCGCCGTTTCGATTCCCAGACCGGACATTGTGAGTGTTTATTGAGCGAAAACACCTAAAGCTCCACGTGGCTCCGGCAGGGGACGGTAGCGAATCCTGCTGTACTCTTTCACCACAACTTTCTCTCACTCTTACTTCCTGTTTCTGTTATACCTGTATTTCAAAGGGCCAGCCTTGTCACACTGTGTCACACTGAATATCCCCGAGAACTACGTTAAGGGTATACGTGTCTGTGGCGTGCTCACGTTAATTTCACGAACAGGCTGTTCCGTAGATCGGATCAACTGGAACCCTCGACGTCGTAAACGGCGGAGTGCCAAGACTCGTTATAATAGTGGCGGTGTTGGAACTGGTTCTGCTCGAGAGACTGTCACTATATACCGTCTTTTCTTTATTCATTGTAGTGGTGGTGGTGGTGGTGGTGGTGAAGGTGGAGTTGTCTGTGGTTTTGAAACTGCTGCTATGAGCTGTAATTTGAGTTGGAGTATTTCACTGAATTGCAAGGAATTCAGCTTCGTAGTGATGTCATTAAAGATATTCGTATTATTATGTTTTGAATTGTCTGCAGTATCGTGTGCGATAATTTGAACTTGCCCACCTCCCCTTCTGTTTCTGGGGAGTAGGTGGAGGTCAATGCGGCATCTAACACCTCTCTATCTCAAACACTTCTCACCTCCTCTTCTATGTTCTTCAACAAGGCTGGTTTCGCCATAATTGTTTTCTTTCTCAATTAATTTTTGAAACAGTTATTTTGAGATTACTGACCCTAAGGAGGGGGGGGAACTAACAAGACAACGCCATTCACCAATGCAAAGGAGATGCTTTAGAAAAACGTTCAGTCACGAAATAAGCAAATGACAACGTTTAGAAACAAGATTTTGGAGGGAAAACTTACGAGTGGACGAACACGTGCATCCCGTCAGGACGGCGAAGAATATTAATAATAATAATTCTTTCTATTGGAAGCACAAGGCCTCAGATTTGAGGGAAGGGATTAAGTCGATTATATCGACCCCAGTGTGTAACTGGTACTAATTTTATCGACCTCGAAAGGATGGAAGGCAAAGTCGACCTCGATGGATTTGAACTCAGGACGTAGCGGCAGATGAAATGGTGCTAAGCATTTTGCCCAGCGTGCTAACGATTCTGCCCCCTCTTATTATTATTATTATTATTATCATTATTATTATTATTAATAATAATAATAATAATAAGTTTTTTATTGTTGTTCTTGTTGTTATTAACAACAACAACAACAACAACAACAACAACAACAACAATAATAATAATAATCTTAAGGCACCAAGCTGCCAAAGAGGTTAGCACGCCGGGCGAAATGCTCAGCCGTATTTCGTCTGTGAACCAAGGATAAGTTCTCAAAACTTGTTACTCAGCATTCTTAAGTAGACGGGAATGTATTTCTAACTTGATGACAATCATCAGTATCGCGTATCACCAATGCTAGACTGTTCGTGTATTGTTCATACGCGTTGGCATTTCGAAAATATTCCAGCTGTTTGTAGAGTTTACTTAACTATTCGATGTTGAGTCTTTCATGCTGTCGCTAATAATAGTTTCATGGCACCAGTTTCCATGTAAATATAGAAAGAAATGAGAACAGCGTTGAAAGGAAGCGCCAGGTTAAAATGTTTATGCAAATATTTTTCTGTGTATGTGTGCGTCTGTAGAGGTGCCACTCAGGCAAGCACATATACTATGTGTTTGTGTATGCGTTTGTGTGTGTTTATGAGTGTGTGTGTTTGTGTGTGTGTGTGTGCATGGATGTATGTGTATATATGTATGAGAGATCGCGTGTGTGTGTCATTTTCTGTTTATCATTGTTATTTTCTATTTGCAATACTAATAGATGTATTTTGTATACTGATGAAGCTAAATAAAGAAACTATAACCACCAACACTAACCACCGACTCTATGATTGATTCTAGATAAACTGAAACGATTTTTTGATTGTTTTTTAAATATATCCAGTGTTTTGTATCTCTAAGCGATGACGACATCTTAACACGATATGGTCTATGGGTAAAAATTAAATATTAAGTTAAAACAGCTTTACCAAGACGACAGATGTGAAATCGATTATTGCTTTATCAATTAATTAAATTTTTAAAAATAACAACATTTACGCATTTTTACAACATATTAATATTGTTTTAGATATTTCCTTTCTATGTTTGTACGTGTTTTATTTTTCAATAATTTTCGATTATTAATTAGAATCGAGAAATTGATGATATTTTGCCTGTAATTTGCAGTTCATTTTTTATTAATGCATTCACAGTCAAACACATACAAGATACAGTGACGTCTCTCACCTTCCCTCTATCTCTCTCTTTCTGTATACGTATGTGTATGTATATATATATATATATATATATATATATATATATATGTATATATATATATATATATATATATATATATATATATATATATATATATATATATATATATATATATATATATATATATATGTATGCATGTATATATATATATTCATACATATATATATATACATATGTATATTCATACATATATATATTGAAACATAAATATGCGCATATCTATAAAATTTACAAAGGTATACACACACATATAAATATATATATTTATATGTAGGTATGTATGCGCATATATATGTGTGTGTGTGAGTTTGTGTGTATATGTGTGTGCTTGTATGTTTGTTTGTGTACGTATACATACATGCGTATATATACATATATATTCACACACACATACGTATGCATATGTATAAAACATACAAATAATATCAGTATATGTTTATATCCGAATACACTTACAGTCAGACATAGATATATCAATATATAATATCAGATATATACGTTGAGTGAAAGGGGAAGACAGAAAGAAAGAGATACGCATAAATGGATATAAGAATAATGTCTGAATAAATATTTATGAATATACTGTTTTCAGTGTTTTATGTTCTCTACATTGTCTCTTTGCTGGCACATTGATGCAGAACTAACATTCAATGAATACATAAATAATAACAGTCGAAGCTGTTATCAGACTAATTCAACCATTGAACATTCGTGATTCTATAATTATATTTAAAAAGAGAAAAATATTAATACGCCATTCAATATTGAAAATCGAATGTTGGTTCTCTTTCGCAGAGCAGCAATAGAAAACAGCTTTTATCATCGATTGTGTTTTTACAATTCCACCATTATTTTTTTTTTTAATTTCGGAATCGGAATGATTTTTTCGCTTCGAGCTGGTGCAAGAACAGATCCATGACAAAAGAGGAGGGAAAAAGCAAAGTAATAGCCTCAATGCGCATACAAACGAGCGCAGTTGTTTAGGTTCATGCTTGTTCAAAAACGAAATCTGGCTTTGTTTTCTGTGCCAGGGTGCAGTTGGTGTCATTAAGATATTGTTTAACTAGAAACGCGGCAAGCTGGCAGAATCGTTAGCACGCTGGGCGAAATTCTTAGCGGTATTTCGTCTGTCTTTACGTTCTGAGTTCAAATTCCGCCGAGGACCACTTTGCCTTTCATCTTTTCGGGGTCGATAAATTAAGAACAAATTGCTTACTGGGTTCGATCTAATCGACTGGCCTCCTTCCCTAAAATTTCAGGCCTTGTGCCTAGAGTAGAAAAGGATATTGCTCAACTCGACTGAGAACTGTATAAGGTACGAAAGTATTCTTTATTCTTTTGCATGTTTCAGCCATTTCACTGCAGCCATGCTACGGCACCACTTTAAAGGGTTTTGTCGAAGACGCCAACTCCATGGCTTATTCTCCGTAAGCCTAGTATCTATTTTATCGTTCTCTGTTGCCGATCTGCTAAGTTACGGAGATGTAAATATACCAATAGTGGTTGGCAACTGATGGAGATGGGGTGGGGAAAAGTACGACACAAAAACACAGACACACACAGACACACACAGACACACACAGACACACACACACATATATCTTATCTTTTACGGGTTTCAGCCAGGGGCTGAGGCTATGCTGGTGCGCGGCCTTTACTGCATCCGGGGATATTTCTAGTATTGTTCCTGGTGAAGTAGTGAGCTGGATATTGCCGCTATTATTTGTGCCTACTGCCGTGATGTGAGTTCATCCGGTATTGCAGATAAAAAAAACTGTCTTGACGTTTTCTAAAGACTTCCATGTCTACACCTCGCGGATCCCTGATATTCTGTGGTGGGGCATTAAAAAGTCCTGATCCCTTGACTCCCAAGCTATTACAATATTGAGTTCGTATCCTCAATGGAGAAGATGGAACATTTGGTACTGTGCAGTGTTACCAGTTCGAGGATTGTTCTAGATTTCGATTCGGAAATTTGGAGCTAAACCCACCGTTATTTTCCATATCTATAGCACTGAATATCTTTCATGTCTGCTCTCCAGAGAATAGAGTCCCAGTTCATTTATCCTCTCTCAATAATCCATGTGTTTTACTGAATCTGTCTTCTTTGTGTAGTGGCGTTGGATCGCTTCTAGTTCCGCAATTAGTTTTACACTCTGTGGTGACCTCAGTTGGGAGCAGTAGTCCAGACGACTGAGGACAAAGGTTCTCCATAGCAGAAGCATTGTATTTCTGTTCCTGGTCCTGAAGGATCTAAGGATCCAACCTGGGATTACATTATCTACTGGTCCTATGTACTTCAGTTCTAATCTTTTTGTGGGCTGATAACAGAATGCTTGAAATTTTGCGGCGTTCAACTGCATATTATTCTCATCAGCCTTCTTATGTATTGAGTTCAGGTCATTCTGCAGTTATAGGATGTCAGTAGGATCCTTGACCGTCTGCGATACTTTCGTGTCGTCGGCATGACTGGTGAGTGTGGCTGATTCTGTTGCTGATGGCACATCCGAGAGAGCAACCACAAACGGTGGTGTTCCCAGCACTGTTCTCTGAATATTATACACATAATATATATATATATATATATAAATATATATATATATATATATATATATATATATATATATATATATATATATATATATATATATACAGTGTGCGTAAGGTATTTGAGGACATAACATTTTGGGGTCATTGCAGCATTTTAGCTAACTCTGTATAATCTTTGTTTCAAAAAATAATAATGGCAGACCCTCAGCTTACTCAAAAATGAAGAGGCATACTGTTATTATGGTTATAAATGCTGAGCATAGTGATGTAGAAATATCTCGAGATTTAAAAGTTGACAGATCTTTCGTCTTCAAAGTTTGTAAGGATCTAAAGACTGTAGATGGACATGTATCACCTGTATCAAAACATAAAAATCATTCTAAACGCTTTCAAATCATCGGAATTTACGCAACAAGTTCAACAGACTATTGATTACAATCCCCAAAAGCCCATGAGGTCAGTTGCAAAATATCTCCATGTGTCAGAAGGAAGTCAGAAATGTTGGAAGATTAAAAAGGCGTGTGAAAAGAGTTTATATTGTGGCCCCTGTTCTTTCTGCCAGCCAACACATGTGTGCTATTTCTTTACTACCCACAAGGGGCTACATACAAAGGGGACAAACAAGGACAGACAAACGGATTAAGTCGATTGTACCGACTCCCGTGCGTAACTGGTACTTATTTAATCGACCCCGAAAGGATGAAAGGCAAAGTCGACCTCGGCGGAATTTGAACTCAGAACGTAGCGGCAGACGAAATACCGACTAAGCATTTCGCCCGGCGTGCTAACGTTTCTGCCAGCTCGCATTATGCTATGGAATGAATAAATCTTTGGCAGGCTCTAGAGTCATACAAGAGCCCCACATTGCATCATCAATGACTCCTTTCGCTGATTCTTTCTAGCCATAGCTTTGCTCGTGTACGAGAAAGCAGCCACTATATGTATGTGTGTATGTGTGTGTGTGTTTGTGTGTGTGTGTGTGTATTTGTGTCTGTGTTTGTGTATGCCTATATGCATGCTTGTGTGTGTTTGTGTGAGTGTCTTTGTGTCTGTGTAGTGTTTAGTAATCACAGCTCACACTTGTGACAGCTCTATATCATCTTCAGTCAATCTCACATCTAATACTAATAGTTAAGCTATGCTTCGGTGGTGAGTGGAGGGGCAATGGCCCAGTGGTTAGGGCAGTGGACTCGCGGTCATAGGATCCCGGTTTCGACTCCCAGACCGGGCGTGGTGAGTGTTTATTGAGCGAAAACACCTAAAGTTCCACGGAGCTCCGGCAGGGAATGGTGGCGAACCCTGCTGTACTCTTCCACCACAACTTTTTCTCACTCTTACTTCCTGTTTCTGTTGTGCCTGTAATTCAAAGGGTCAGCCTTGCCACACTGTGTCACGCTGAATATCCCCGAGAACTACGTTAAGGGTACACGTGTCTGTGGAGTACTCAGCCACTTGCACGTTAATTTCACGAGCAGGCTGTTCCGTTGATTGGATTGACTGGAACCGTCGCCGTCGTAAGCGACGGAGTGCCAACAACAAGCTTCGGTGGTGAGTACAAGTAAGGGTAAATGTATGTGCAGATTTAACGTCCTAGTCAAAAGATCAAACTCGCGTTCTGCTATATTCTATATTTAATTAGGGATAAATTGTATTAAAATTCGGACGTTTTCACTGTTTACTAAAATTAGTTTTCCTTCAGATATTCTTTTTCAAATTTTATCAAAATGTTTTGCTCACTTTATATATAAAGAAAAGATTTGTTTCAATATTTTCAATATTCAGAGGAATTTGAAAAATTCCATTTGAAATATTTCTGTACGATTTTGAGAAAATGATCGCTCAAACACTTGTTAGAGGTTCTAAATTTATTTTTACGACTTGATTAACAACACACGCAAGCGACCGCACTGTAAATGTTGCTTATACCATTCTATTGGGAGTTTATAATTAATTTATAGAATCCTAAGCAGAGGATGGCATCAAAAGATGTTAGATTTTCCTATATTTTGGTTTTGTCATTACTAACATATTTAATAAATTCATGCGTAAACGCTATGTATCCTCTAGTGCATAGACTCAATAATCGTGAAGAATTTGAATAATTTACGTAGTTTATTACATTTTGGATAACAGAAAGCCTCAGGTGTAAGTTTCAATCAAAACAGCCAATGGGTCATACTTGTTGTTTTATGATATACGTCTCACATCTGACGGCATCTCAATTCTTTTACATAACCCAGTTTCTAGGAAAGTGGTTTTGTTCCGTCGAATAATATAAATACATGAAAATGCCATATTTTATAATGCGATATATGTATCTATTCAACGCACAAACTCCCACTCACATGCACATCCATGTGTGTGTGTGTACGCGTATTTATGTGTTTGTATATATATATATACATACATGCATGTATTTATATATATATACATATATATATATATATATATATATATATATATATATATATATATATATATATATATATATATATATATATATATATATATATATATGTATATATATATATATTCTCTTTCTCTCTTGTACTTGTTTCAGTCATTTGACTGTGGCCATGCTGGAGCACCACCTTTAATAGAGCAAATCGACCCCAGGATTTATTCTTTGTAAGCCAAGTACTTATTCTATCGGACTCTTTTGCCGAACCGCTAAGTTACGGGGACATAAACACACCAGCATCGGTTGTCAAGCGATGTTGAGTGGACAAACACAGACACACAAACATATACACACACATACATATATAAATATATATATATATATATATATATATATATATATATATATATATATATATATATACATATATATATATATGTATATATATATATTTATATTTGTATATATATATATATGTATATATATATTTATATTTGTATATATATATGTATATGTATATATATGTATATATACATACATATGTGTATATACATACATATGTGTATATATATATATATATATATATATATATATATATATATATATATATATATATATATATATATACATATATATATACATATATACCACAGGTTGCTTTCAGTTTCCGTCTACCAAATCCACACACAAGGCTTTAGTCGGCCCGAGGCTATAGTAGAAGACACTTGCCCAAGGTGCCACGCAGTGGGACTGAACACGGAACCATGTGGTTCGTAAGCAAGCTAGTTACCACACAGCCACTCCTACGCCTATATATATACATATATATATATATATATATATATATATATATATATATATATATATATATATATATATATATATATATATATATACATATATATATATATATATATATATATATATATATATATATATATATACATATATATATATATATATATACATATATATATATATATATATATATATATATATATATATATATATATATATATATATATATATATATATATATATATATATATATATATATATATATATGTATATATATATATATATATATATAAGTCTCTATTTTCATCAATGTGGGGCTTCAAATTTGTGTGTATTTTGAAAATCAATAACGTCGGAAGTGATTATATGTTCCATTATATTCTACAGTGTTAATCTAACCAAATATCAATTTTCATATTTGCACTCGATATTTCATAAAGCATTGTTTGCGTATTCTGGAATAAAAATTTGAATTTATTCTCTTGACACTAAGGCTATTTTATTTTTTTGTAGTTCCGTATACGCGTTGTAGATAAATACAATAACTCATTGAAATGATAGGAATTGATAAATTTGCAAACTAACGGTGGCAGACACTATAGAAATATAATTTTGTCTTTTAAAAACGTGTCTCGATTTTACATGGAAATCTTGGTGTATTAGATGTGATCATAGAATATGCTTTTTTATATGCGGCACATTTTTGAACATCAATATAAATCTTTATGTTTATGTATTTGCTTTGCAAGATTCCTGTTGAGAAAGCGTGTGCTGAAAAAGATATTGTTATATTTCAGGATGGTCATTCTTCTTTAATTTTCGACAAACAACCACAGGTAGGATATACTCATTCTTCACATGAGCTATATTATTATTCTTGCTTTAGCGTCATTTGTCTGAAATTAGATAGAATAAATGCACGAAAGAGAATGGACTATACAGAACAGGAGAGCATGGGATGGCGAGTCGTTGAAGAGTTCGCACGACGTATAATAAAAGATTTCAAAGAAAGAAATAAGAATAATAACAAAGGTGAATTGAATAGCGAATATATATTTTGCGTGTAGTTATGTGGCAAAAAATAAGACTGTATAAAAATAATGACCATCCTGATATATAACAATATTTTTTTTTCTAAGATCCTTAAATAAAGATGCAACTGATCTTTGTTCATCATTATGATGCTAGAGACGATTAAATGCGTTCGCATTTCTAGAGATGTTGATTGATGGGGTCTACAAGATTAATGGAATATACTAGACAGTGACGGTTTTCAACGAAATATTTTAGATCTACAATAAATTATTTCCGTCGTAGATTGGCAGAATGTGTGCGTGTATACACGCGCGTGCGCACGCACACACACAAACACAAACACACACATATACATACATATATGTGTGTGTGCATTTTTGAATGTGTGTGTGTGTGCGTGTGTGTGTTTGTGTTTGTGTATCCTGCAAGGCAATTATTTAACCTCTTCCAATGCTTTATGAGTGGTAAATAGAGAAAATTAAGTAAATGTACATCTGTCGATAATGAGTCGGTTATCCAATCATTAGCATTGTCTTCTCATTGAATTGGCTTGTGTAAGCGTAAGAGTTACATGGACGCTTATATTCTTTACGTTCTTCTCATGTGGAATCAACCTGACACACCATGTGACAAAAATTTATTCGCTAAATCACAGATGCAATCGGCAAAAGAGG
>NC_142935.1:21142977-21152977 GCF_046866305.1 Octopus bimaculoides
TAGGCATTTTGCCCGGCGTACTAACCATTCAGCCAGCTCGCCGCTTTTAAAAATGATAATAATGATAATAATAATAATAATAATAATAATAATAATAATAATAATAATAATAATAATAATAATAATAATAATGGTGAAAATGATAATGTTGAAGATGTTAACAGCAACAGTAATGACAAAAACAGCAGTAACAAATACATCAACAATAATAAGAAGGAGAAGGAGAAGAAGAAGAAGAAGAAGAAGAAGAAGAAGAAGAAGAAGAAGAAGAAGAAGAAGAACAACAACAACAACAACAACAACAACAACAACAACAACAACAACGACGACGACGACGGCAACAATAAAGGTTGCAAAAACAGCAAGACCACACGGTAAAAAAATCTAAGTGATTTGCAGAGGGCTTCGCAAGCAAAGGGGCAGTAAATTTCCTCATTGATAATAGATATATCATTTAAAGCCCATTTACCACATTTTTTTTATTTGTTTTTATTATTTATTTATTTGTTTATTTATAAATGTATATATATTTTTTTTTTTTATCTTTGACAGCATGTAGTCTATAGAAACAGAATTGATAAATCGGCACTGATTACTCATGTTAACAAAGAGAGTAAATTTTCTACGTTTACCGCTACCACCCTCCGCAAACACCACCAACATCATTACTATACCACTCTTATTTCCGTCGTCGTCTCCCTCCTCCTCCTCCTCCTCCTCCTCCTACTACTACTACTACTACTACTACTACTACTACTACACCCCCATCACCAGTTCTACCGTTGTTGCAGCTGCTGTTTCTCCTGCTTCTGCTAATGCCATTTATTTTGCTAAAGGTATTCTCGATGTTTATCTGTATTTCCGTTTCTTCTTTATTGTAAAGATAATATTACATAAGCGATAACTTATTTTATCGCCCTAGCTCATATATCTCGCATTTCACTGACCGCCCACTTGCCTCGGTTCAAAATGCTCCATCCACACACATACCACATACCCATTTATTCACATGTATTTAATCTCAAGCATACAGATGCAAACCTACACTCGATCGTATTCATATACATGCATGTACAATAACAAACATTTACACAACTTAGTTTTATTTTTCACATGCAGTAAAATGATGAGAAAGCACCGGACAAATTTAACGCACCGGACAAAATGCTTAATATCATTTCTTCTGGATCTTTGCATTCTGGGCTCAAATACCGTTGTGATCAATTTTGGCTTTCTTCGTTTCAGTGTCGCTACATACCACTTGATCAATTTCAGACCTTCTAAAACACACAAGCACGCGCGAGAGTAAACAAAAACACGCACACACACTATTTATTCAAAGTATAGCGTCTTTTTCTCTTTTTTTTTTCTTTTAGAAACGTAGCGTGTAATTTCAGAAAAATGGACATATATTCCTTGCAATTAGAACGAAAAATACAGATTCCACCGGATTCTGTAGTTATAGTCTTGAAGATATTGAATATGTTTAAAGTGCCATTGCTAACTTTCATATTATTTTGCTGCTAGGCGGTGAAAGGGCAGAATTGTTAGCGTGCAGGGCGAAATGCTTAGTGTCATTTTGTCCGTCTTTACTTTCTGAGTTCAAATTCCGCGGAGTTTAACTTTGAAATTCATCCTCAAGGAGTCGATAAAGTAAGTACCAGTTTAACACTAGAGTTGATGTAATCGACTTACCCGTCCCTAAAAATGTGCTGGCCTTTTTCTAAAATGTGAAATCGATATTATTTTGCAGCTATTCTGATATTTAGTATTGAAGACGTAAAAGAGTTCCATTTATAATAAGTTTGTGAATTTGTTGCTTGACAAGATGAAGCACTGAATGTTTAAGGAAGTACCATTTCATTTTGTTCTACAGATCTAAAATCAAGTACCAGCTGATCAACAATCATCTCTCCCTTTAGCTCTCACATCTTGGATGCTCTACTTCGTCAACTGTGACGTGACCGGAAGATGTCTATATCTGCTGGCGACTAAAGCAATACCTAAATCATGGTAAATGTCACCAAAGTATAATCATTCGTGACTGTTGGCCAGATGTACTTTCTGTTCCAAATGCTGCTATGACGTATTTCTTTTATTTAAAGAAGTGTATGGTACGATATAAAGTTGACTGCTGTGTTTAACTAGCTAGACACTTGCTTAGTAACCCCTACGATTTTTGTTGCAGATGTTTTAACAAGCTCTAGACACTGATTTCAGTGCTATGTTGTAGTAAATTAAATTTCGAATATTAATATGCATCATATTCTTTTGTACAACAAAAAGCGTAGGAGGAGTACGCAATTCCAGTATCATTGAACAACGAGGTATTTAGACTTGCCGATGAATATTCATTCTTGATCGTAAACTTCTTTAGTTGTCTGTCATTTATCTCATTTCAATTATATAACAATATCTGCTAGTGGTCTTCTTTACTACATTAGATGATTACATTAATTTTCAGTTCAAAGGCGTAGTTTCTATTATATAACTGATAATAAACTGGGCAGACGAAATGAATGGTTATCAAGAAGAGATTCAGAAAGTAAAACTTAAAAGAATGACAAAAAAATCCAGAAAATTATACATTTATTGCGTATCTATAGGCGCAGCGTGGCTCTGTAATAAGAAATGTTCTTGTCAACCACAATGTTCCGAAGTCCGTCTCCATGATTGTCCTATTGAGAGTTTTCCGAGCCGACCGAAATATTGTGAGTGCACTTTGTTGAAAGAAACTCAGAGAAGCCCTCCTAATATATGCATATGTGTATACGTGCGTTTCTTTATTCGTCACCACTGCTCAGTATCCGACATTAGATTGTTTACATTCCCTAACGTAACGGTTTCACAAAAGACCACCTAACAGAAGAACCCGGCTTAAAATAATAAGCACTGTGATGGATTTTTTCGAAGAAATCCTTTAAGTCGCTGCTCCAGCATGAACACACTTGAATGACTGAAGCAAGAAAGATATAATACAAAGAAGAAGATATCACACACACAGACAAACACACACACAGACAAACACACACACAGACAAACACACACACAGACATAAATGCGCACACACACACACACACACAAACTCGCATATATAGAGTGCGTAAGTTATTTCAGGACATACCTTTTTTGGCTCATTGCTGCATTTTTTGCTAACGCTTTATGATCTTTGTTTCAAAAAAATAACAATGGCAGGCCCTCAGCTTACTCAAAAAATGAAGCGGCATGATGTTATTATGGTTATAAAGGCTGAGCATAGCGATTTAGAAATATCTAGATTTTTTTAAATTGCCAGATCTTTTGTCTATAATGTTTGTAAGGAGCTACAAACTGTACATGGACATGTACCACCCGCACCAAAGCATAAAAAGAATTTCAAACGCTTTGCAATCATCAGAACACCTGAATTTATCCAACAAGTTCAACAGACCATTCATTACAATCTTAGAAAGTCCATAAGGTCGGTTGCAAAAGATCTCCATGTGTCGGAAGAAACAGTCAGAAATGTTGTGCGCGAAAACATCAGAAATAAGTCTTATATGATGAGGAAAGATCAATTTGTCCGAAAAAGCAAAAGAAAGCCCCTACATAATATCTAAAAGGCTCTTAAACAAGCAGAAGATTTGATTTGTTTTTTCTTAAACGAGAAAAATTTCGACCATCATACATTTTTATGTATTTGTATGTATGTACAATTATATTGGCCACCAGTGCATTTGTTGTTTTAAATTAAGTCGGGCGGAAGTTGAAAGAAATTCTTGCAGATATTTCTTGCAGATCGAATAATCGTGCAGAGGCCTTCTCACCTTGCCTTGAATCAAAACTCGTTGACTCATTGATATTGATAATTTCTGTATCATCTTTAATCGAATAAAGCTATGAAGAAAAGCATTCTCGTCGTGAACATCGTATCGCTTGACATATCCGGAAATGTAAAGTGGAATATATCCCTCGTTCACTACAAAGCCTGTAATTTGAGGGACAGTTGGTAACTATTTTAAACACACCATCAATCATGTTTTGATAGTATGCACATCGAATTTCATAAAATACACTGTATTGCACTTAATGTTTGTATCATTTTTATGGTTTCTGCTACATACACACACACACTCACTTACTCACTCACTCACTCACTCACTCACAAACTCACATACTAACAAGCATCTATGTACGTGTGTGTGTATGTATATATGGAGATTTGTATACGTTTAAGCTTCAAGTGATTCTTGGGAGAAGTGAAATTTGTTATAGCAATTATCGTTTTGGCCTTGCGAATGTATTATTTCGAGAAACATAGTTCTTGTATTTATATATAATTTGAAATTCAAATAGTTTCCTATGACAGCTTGTATTATAGAGGAAGTTTCTTTAAAGTAATTATGTGGAATTCTTTGAGATGTTTGTTTCCAAATAATTGTCATATATAATTGGTTAAACTTTATATTATATTCTGTTCAGTGTTTGTATATTTAATAGAGTCTTCTCGATGTGTAGGTATTTCGTCTTTGAAAACTGCTTCAAGAATCGATGAATAATATTATTCACTCAAAAGACCCACTTATCAAAATATATATTATTCTCTTGTCTGCCTATATTTTCAATTAACTTCTTTTGATGTTTGATTATTAGCTTCCTTTATTATATATATATATATATATATATATATATATATATATATATATATATATATATATATATATATATATATATATATACATATATATATATACATATATATATATATATATATATATATATATATATATATATATATATATATATATATATATATATATACATATATATATATACATATATATATATATATATATATATATATATATATATATACATATATATATATACATATATATATATATATATATATATATATACATATATATATATATACATATATATATATATATATACATATATATATATACATATATATATATATATATATATATATATATATATATATATATATATATATATATATATATATATATATATATACATGTATATATATATATATATATATATATATATATATATACATATATATATATATATACATGCATATATATATATATATACATATATATATATATATATATATATATATATATATATATATATATATACATGCATATATTTATATACATGTATATATATATATACATATATATATATATATACATATATATATATATATACATATATATATATATATATATATATATATATATATATATATATATATATATATATATATATATATATATATATATATATATAATTGTATGTATGTACATATGAATGTATATATATATATATATATACTTATATATATATACATACGTATATGTGTATATATTTATATATTTACACACACACACATACATAACTATTTGTATGTATCTCTCTATATATATTCGGTGTATCATATTATTGGTCCACTGGCTGTACTAAACACAAAAGTAAAATGCTATAAAGAACTCCGCTTGTACTGTCACGCTACTGGGGTATCAGTCGTTTGAAGCAAATGTAAAATAATATGATACATAATAAAGAGCATCACGTAATAATACAAAGTTATAATAAATCTAAATATATAAATTTGCTGGCATTGTTCGAAATCTAGGTTTTCACTGTTGTTACGCGAACCCGAATCCGTAATTTATTTTTTGAAAATTGTAGTGAATGAAAATTATATCTGAATATAGACACATCTAAAATTACATATCATGTTATACAGGTAAGAAAATTAGAATGTTACTGTTTCTCTTTCACTCAATACTATACTATACGGCATATTCAAAATTCATTATAACCATCGAAGAGAATAAAAGGAACTTGAATACCAGTTTAAATCTCTTTTAAGAAATGTCAAACATACTACTGAGCTAGCCATAGTATTCAAATTGAAAAGACAGACAAAAGATTTTTAATGCATTTTAACACGCTATACAGAATTTGATTGTGTAACCCAGGATTGGCCTCTCTTGAGGTTAACTTCCTAATGGTTGCTTCTCAAGAGGTTATCATTTTCATTAGCAATGTCTTAACAACCGTATATTGAACTTTTGTTTCACATTGATAAATCTGAATGGGCTTCTCATAGGGTTTCTCGCTACACACAGAAGGTTGATACATTTAATTATTTCAGAAACAAACGCTATTAGTCATTGTCGTACTCTTCTCAATGCTATGTCATTAAAGTAAGATAGCATGCACAATGTAAATTCCTTTCTATTTCATTACTTCATAATAATAATAATAATAATAATAATAATAATAATAATAATAGTAATAATAATAATAATGATAATAATCATGAAGGAAAAAATGCTTTCTCATTGATGTATCAACACCAGCAGATGACAATGTTTCCCTAAAAAAAAATGGAGAAACTTTCAAAATACAAAGACCTGGAAATAGAGGTAACTTGAATGTGGAATCTAAAAACAGAAACAATTCCTATCATAGTAGGCGCCTTAGGTATAATAAAAACATATACAGACAAATACATAACAAAAACACTATGACTTACAAATATATATGACATACAGAAAATTGCACTACTGGGCACTGCACACATCCTACGCAAAACACTTTCAATACACCAACTATAAGAGCATCACAACAAACCACAGCACATACCCAAGGTACACAGAGCTGCGCTCGGTAGTGAAGTGAAAGCACGTTATAAAAATAGAACTACTGAATAATAATAATAATAATAATAATAATAATAATAATAATAATAATAATAATAATAATAATAATAATAATAATAATGAATAGAAAGTGTACTGAAAGAAGAAGCGGGAAACGAATGATCAGCTGTCAAGTGACAATCTAATTGTGAGAAAACGCAAGAGAAGCCACAAAACCTGAGCATCGCGTTGATTGACAATTGTTAGGCATACAATATGATACCACACTCTTTAATAATATGAACCATGGAAATGTACGGAGTTGCAGAAAACATAATAAGCCTAGTGCGAAACAGTTTGAAATGTTGGAGAACTGAATTGACAACAGGGAATCAGCTATTACTCTTAATGGCTGATACTACTATTATTATTATTATTATTATTATTATTATTATTATTATTATTATTATTATGACACATTGGTGCAGCCAGAATGATCAGCAGAGTATTAGATAGCTGAATAGAGCGAATAGCATGGTACCGAAGGCTGCTTGTACCAAGCCCACCACGCATGTAAGTCTCCAAGAGCTCCAACAAAACCTGTGATAAAGAGAAATAGTAGTAGTAGTAGTAGTAGTAGTAGTAGTAGTAGTAGTAGTAGTAGTAGTAGTAGTAGTAGCAGCAGCAAAAGATGAGAAAAGCAAACAAAACACAATGCTTAAAATATGAAATAGGAAGAATTTGGATCATGGGAACAGTAAATGTTCTGCCTTTGATAATTGGTGCGTTGAAAACAGTAAGCAAAGCTGAAGGAGATTGGAATAGAATGTCCGGTAGAGCTCCCACAGAAATTTTGTCTCTTAGGGACAGCAAGGATTATCAGGAGGTTTCTAAGCACTTGAAAAATTATTGAAATCTTGTGGATATCTAAGGTTACAGGTAGTAACCTGCTACCCACATACATCCTATCAGGAATAAGACCGAATTTGAGCCAAACCGAAATAATAATTGGACAGATCAAATATCTCAAAATATTTAATGATTAGGGGCTAAAATTCTTTAAAAGCCAAAGGAAACATAAGAAGCTGTATTATGTCATGAAAGAGTGCAAAAAATTTACTAATAAGTTCATGCATAATATCTAGAATGAATAGCATGAAGGAAACACGTTTAGTGTTGTTGTAATGAAGGTGAAACCAATGGCACAGATAGGTAGGAAAAAAATCCGCTGCATGGCAAATATGTTTCCCGTACTAAACAAGCTGATGTCGACCAAAAAAGCACACGCATCAGTGGCACAGAGTTCAAAGCTAAAATCACATAGCGAAGGCATTATCATAGCTGCTCCAAATCAGAGCTTATTGCTCGGAACTATCAAGCCAACGTGATGAAAAATAGAGTAGACCCAAAGTGCCGATAGTACAACGATGAAATTGAAGCAGTGGACCACCTAATCTCTGGGTGTAAGGTTTCAGCTCATCATTATCTTTGCTATTAAGTCATCTATATAAAATAAATGGCTTATTTTCTTGTGAATCTTATTGCCATACATTATTCTGGTTCACTTGTAAGGAGCATTAGAGCTACGCAAAAATTAAAGGTGAAAATGTTACAGTTGATGTTAATACTGTTTGAAGATAGTACTCCCTTAGCGAGGTATATTTGGAGATTCGTGTTTCACAATGACATTATGCTTCAGGAAGTTTGAAATCAAAGGAGAAATTTTGAAGATGTCCGGCGAACCATGAATGCGGTATACAATCGAGAGTCTTTGTATAAGCCGTCCATGTTGAACTGAGATTTCTGCAGTTATTATGGTAGATCTCAAGAATCTTAGCATCCATATGAACCTCGTAGGCACACTTTCGTTCTTTGAGGAAAATATCATTTCCGTCCATAAATATATGTTTCCTCCACGAGGATAGGTTTTTAAATTTCATAAGGGGTGGATAAACTGGTTATTAGCCGATAGTTACTTTTGGAAGTTTGTCTCCTTATTCTTTAGGAATAGGTAATAGGACTTGTTAATCAGTCTGGTGTTTTCTTAGGATCTCTCATAATTTCATTGAACAGCTTAACTAACTTTTCGTGTGCGCCAGGAGAGAAAGGAGAGCTAGAAATTTAGCAACCCATCTTTACTGGTGGATTTCCATTTACGAGCATTCGTGTTATACTTATGCCTGTCATGTTTGTTATAAATTTCGGTAGGATCCTTCTGTGCCTCTAATCCAGTTTGCATTTTCACTGTATGTCTTCTCATCAATTTAAATCTTTTTTCCAAACGTTTTCAGCTTCTAGTATTGGGGTTACGTTCTCCTTCCCTATTTCACTGTAGAATGTGTTGGCATTGGATGTGAACAGCTTATTTTGTTTGTAAAAACATGTTCCTTTTCTCAACTTTTATTATTCTTTGAGCTTTTGCTTGGAGTTTTTGTTTCAATGTTTCTTTCCTTGATATCAGTTCTTCTCTTGTTGAGATTTTATAATTTCACTTTCTTGATCTTACATAATTTCCACCGATCTGTTCATTAAATATTGATATTTACCCTCTCATTATTTCAATCTCTGTTTCAATTTTAATTCTCCAGTTTAGATTACTTCCTAGATTTTGTTTTTGCTTTTGTAGAGGCATACAACTGGTTTCAATTGCCTTAGCAAATGCGTAAATAATTTCATCAAACTCAGTATGGACAGGTTTTAATTCTTGTATGACGTCGTCCGTTATATAGTCGCCATTTTAAATTTACTTTTTTATTTCAGTTTGTATTTGTGAGTTTATGTTGTGGCTCGCAATCATTTATACTTGTTTGTCTTACAACTACACACTTATTCAGAGTTTTCTGCCCCATTTTTACCATAGACTTTCTGTGTTCGTCAGCAAACGTATGATCCTCTGTAACTGTTTCTTTACCACTTTCTTGGCGATCTGTATAAGAATCCTTACAGTTATGTCTTCATGCCTTTACTGGATTTGGTCAAATGACAGTCTTTCAGTTAAGACTCGTGGCAAGCTTGTCTCCTTATCTGATACATCATTTCCATTTTGTGTTGTATTTAGGTCATTTTTCCCTGTATGCTTCATTGCACCTATTTCATTCTTTGTGAGACTATTGTTTCTAAAAATATCCTTCCTAGCATTTGCTAGCTTGTTTTCATACATATAGGATCTACTGTGTTGATTTCGTGTTCTCCTTTTTGTGTAAGAGTTTGCGCTCTCTTGAGACGGGCACCTACTACATACTAATAAGCGTATATCACTATCCTTACAGCAGTCGTTGCCATCGCAGATTACCACTACAACTGTCTCTGTCCCTGCGGCCACACTCTGTAGCCAT
>NC_142935.1:21157977-21200477 GCF_046866305.1 Octopus bimaculoides
GTGTCTCTAATTAAATGTCAATGCTTGAACATCTACGCATTCAGTCGTCCATAGCATTTGTTTGACAAATAATATGCAAAAAAGGATCTGAGTTTCATATGATGTTATCAAATTCTTATGCACTACTCTTTCTTATAACTTTCGTGTTATATTTATGAACTGCATTGGCGTGTATTATTTTCTGCTTACGTTTCTTGCTTTTGTTCATATTATTATTATTACTAATATGAAGGCGGCCAGTTGGCAGAAATGTGAGCACGCCGGGCGAAATGATTAGCAGTATTTCGTCCGTCTTTACGTTCTGAGTTCAAAGTCCGTCGAAGTCGACTTTACTTTTCATCTTTAGGGGGTCGATAAAATAAGTACCAGTTGAAAAATGGGGTCGATTTTATCAACTCGTCCCCTCCCCAAAATGGCTGCCCTTGTGGCAAAAATTGAAAACATTATTATTATTATTATTGTTTTTGGCTTTTGCTTTGAATCTTTACAGATTGACTCCAAGTCTCACTCAGAGACCTTAAGAGACAAGTTAGAATTTGTATTTGATGCAATGACTAGGCTGCCATATATTTAGTTTTGCACAGAGTATGTAGAACAATAGTTCTAGAGACTGTCTGTCAACACATAAGTAAATTAGACATTTGTTTTAAAAGTAATTTGATTAAGGCGATAGTCTGATGTTAAGATGACAGTAAAAGGAGTTTGCTGTTATGTATATTCAAATGTATTTTGACACCGTTTGCGGATTAAAATATTTTGGGAATTACATGAACAAGATTTTACGTAGTATATGAGTAGTTCCCATGACTACTATTTTTGTATATTCTTCCATTTAGGATTTCCTGGTATCTGAATTAGGTCGCAATCAACCCCTTTTGCTGTCACTTCTAGGACGCTTATAACGAAAGGTAATGTTTCGGTCTTGAGGTTCCACATTTTGCCAATTTCTATTTCAATATCTTTATGCATGTATAGTTTTTGGTAGGTCTTGACAGATACATTTATGTTGATTATGACAGTTATATCGATGAGGAGGCATGAATTTTGCATGAGTTATATCGAGGCATGAGGTATATCGATGAGGTGGCATGAATTTTGTCTGAAGCCCTTTAATATAATGTTTTGCCTATTCGCATTTATCTTTCTGTCAGTTTGAACGGGGAATTTCCAAGGAGTGAGATGTGGTTATTTTCAAGCATTGGAGGTGGCTTGTGTTGCCAACAGTTTTTACCATTGGGCAGGTTCAATTTTTTGCAAATTACCACGTGAATATACTGTGCTGTTCAATCATGCCTGTGAGATACTGTGTAAGCGCTGAATGACTGCACATGGAGACAACATGATCAATGGTTTCGTTTTGTTATTTCCATACACGACATTTTGGGCTAGCGTCATTGTTTAAAATATTCGTCTCCTAGCTACTTGTAGTTAGGTATTAATCTTGGCCTGCTATGATAAAACCTTCTGTCTCTCATTTAAAGCCAGAAGACATTAACTATTGAAGAGTAAGGGCTTTGCCAGCATCGGCATTGTTAGCTCCCTTTGAGTATTTGCCATTAAGAGGTTTTTCTTGCCATCTATCAGTAAGAATATCTAAGGCAGCAATTTTAGTACGCTTAGCTATTTCTGTGCTTGTTACCAATACGTCTAATTCAGGGATTTGTTGTGCTTGGACTTAAATATTTCTTTGCATGTTTACATACTGAATATGATGTTTTATTTTGTTTCCATGTTTTCAAACAAGTTTTAATATCCAGTCATCAAAGTTTTTCAGGTAGGTATTTAGGCCAATTTTGGCAATCGTCACTTTTAATTCCAGTTGTAAAAGTTCACAGCCACCCTCTTTTCTTGGCAGGTAAAGTCGTTCGAGGGCGGTCCATTCTATGCATTTTCATCAACTTTCGTGTTACCGGAATGTTTTGCAATATAATATACCAAATAATGATCGGACACCGTTTGAAAATCACACTTGTCATAGACTAAAAACTTCCTCTTATTCAAAACGCACGTCTTCATACGTAATGACTGACGTATTATTAATTAAATACGTGCTTTGATTCTGGGGCTAAGAAACTCGGAGTAATAGATGTTTGCTTCAGCAACTGTCGATGTATTAATGCAAATTCGGTTACTGAATCAATGGTAGATTTTCTATCGATTGTACGTCAACACTCCTTGGTAAAAATGAAGTTCCTAAAATGGATATAGAAACTCAAAAGTTTATATTCGTCCAGCAGTAGAAGGTTCGTCATATTTTAAAGAAGATATGGGTTCAAGACCCATATGTAGCCGTCAATTTTCACTTTCAATGCACGCCATTGTTTATGATTTTATATCTGTTCAATATTCCAACAGAAGCTCACATTCATCCCGAAGTTTCTAAATGTTTACCGCGCCAATACTACACGATATGTGTCTATCTATGTGTGTGTGTGTGTGTGTGCCTGTGTATGTGCGTGTTTAGATGTACGTACACATACACACAGACACACACGCACACACACACATACATACATACACACACACACACACACACACACACACACACACACACACATATATATATATATATATATATATATATATATATATATATATATATATATATATATATGAAGTTAAAAGAAGAGAATTATGAAATTAACAATAGGTGAATTTGTGTATAATTAAATATATTAAATGCCTTCCACTTCGATATATCACATGTTTACTGCAGTACACGAGGTCGGGCTTTTTCGCTGAGATCTCATATGAACGTGTTGGGAAACTGTCTTTGTCATGTCAGTAAGAATGCACCTGACAAACAATGCCATCATCTTCAACAGTGAATGAATATATTCTATTCATATATGAGTGGTTAATGATTATATAATCTTTAGACAAACGCACGACACTTCTAATCCTCTCGTCTCACTCATAAAAAACACATTTTCTTAAATATTTATGAACGTGCACATTATTACGTCACGAACATTATTTTTAATTAATTATCATGTTTTGTTTTCTGAACTATTATTTAACCTCTGATGTTTAAACGACCGTTTTCTAAAAGCTGATTTGAAATTTATTTTCATTATAAGCACATAACAGCTCTAAATCCTTTGAAACATTTCTTATACAAGTAGTAGTATTCTTGTTAGAATGAAAATTTCCTTAATTCTCTTTCTGTGCACAGATAGATTATATTCACTTTCTTATTTAACGTTAGATTAGTGTAACTATCCGATAGTATGCAATATCATTGCAGAATGTTCTATGTCTTCTTTCGTGGTAACACAAATATCTATATTGGTGATAATGAAAGTTTTCTTTTCAATACGAGATAACTTACAAAATACTGACTGGTTTTATGCCCATTTCCTAGTTTACAATATGTATTAGATGATATACAGCCAACGATTCAACATATCTTTACACTAGATGAATAAACATCTAGTGGTAGTTGGTTCGTACACTCTGCTCTCTGAGTTGAAACTACTCTAAAGTTAAATTTGCACTTCTTCATTTTGGAATCGATCGAACATATCAATCCAATGCGGAAACGTTAAGGTTTTGGTTGAGATGGCTTGTATAATTCGCTCTGGCTCTTGGTTCTATGACAACAACGCTTGCGATGACACATGTGCCAAACTGTTTCGGCCCAAAATGTTGTACTGATCCTTGGGTTTAAAGAATCATGCAGATATAGGTAACAGCTCATCCAAGTCAAAATATTTTCTCCCGTGCCCGCACATATAAGTACGAAAAAAACAAGATTGCCTTTAACTGATAAATATTTCATAATTGTTAAATTTATTTCTCAAACGTGTGATAATGCTATGAATAGCGTGATCAGGATAAATTATCCATTTATTGCAGAAAAATACGTTACTGGCCAGCCATGAGACTCGAACTCACATCTCTGTGATTACGCGTCAAGTGTTTTACCATTAGACTAAACTGCCCGGCAACGAATTCCTCTGCAATTTTTAGAACTTATAAATTTAGCTTCATAAAAAACTCCCCTCCCTCTAACAACATAAATTCAAATTGCTACATTATAAGGAATACGTTTTGCACAACAATCCCTCAAAGATTTTTAAACAAGCCACCATATACGCTAGTTCTAAAATATACAGAATATTAATAAAGAATATTTATAACCTTACAGAATATTAATAAAGAAACAATAGTCAAACCGATTACAAGCTAACAAATAAATCTAACATAACTAATATACGATTAATTTTGGGATTTTGGATAAATCCGTATGCAGTGAGAGCTCTGACAGAGTGGACAATTTTTCCATCTTTTTTTTAATTATTCTTTCTCTATTCCCTATTCTTTTTACTCCGTCTCACACTCACTGTCACTATTTCTTTCTGATTCTCCTTCGTTCCTTTTCTTTTCTTATCGAAGAGATAGTCCCTGTACTTCCCCAATGGAAACGAATTTGTCTGACTATATAAAAATTGATATATGATGTGAGGCAATACAACAACCAAGTGTTTCATATCACATTGATTAATCGTTTTTGAAAGTCAAAAACTGTAAAGCAATAATTATTGTGCAGTTCATTGTATCGACCTAAATTATCAATAGGCTAACTTCGACCTCTGTGTAACGTATTTTAGGGTGTTGCTTCCGTTTTTCAGAGTACATTTTACTCCACTACACATATATACATACATACATACATACAAAATGTACACACACATACACGCGCGCACATACACAACAGTTATTGGTATACGACAACAATCCGCGGTGTCCCGGTATATCAAAATTCAGTAACAGGACATTGATGAAGCTATGGCTAAGACAGAAATTATTTGCTTAGTTTGACCCATACTAGATTCAGCCACAAAATCTGTTATCTTGTTAGTTTAGCCACATAGCTATGTTGGCATCAATAAACATAGAAAAGTAGTAATTACATTCTCGTATATTTAACACTAGCTGCCTATTTACGTATTCTTCTTATAGGTATAAATAATCGATTGCATTTCTCTTTTAGTAAGTTGCTCACAATGTATTGTATAATGAAGTGCTAGCTATTAATCAAAAGTCATTTCAAAATAGTTTTGCTTTTCATTTGAAAAGTCTAAAAAATGTTTCCAAGTTATAATCATTCGTGAGAATCTTTCTTTCAAAATATTTTGATAACATGTCTCTGTGACGGAAGCTAAATCAATACGACTTATTTCTATTATACTGTTATTTATGATAGCATCGGTATAAGGTCTTACAGCAAAAATAGAAATTTTAATTTTGAATATATTTCACACTTCTCCAAAATTATAAAGATCACCTGCAGAGCAAATATTTTATGTATGTACGTATGTATCTGTAAGATTGCTTGTATATACGTACGCATGTACATATGTGTATATATGTATGCATACGAGGGGCAGGACATCGTGAGATTTATTCGTAACCGGTGCATGATCAAGATGTCGGTGATTCAGCCTGCATCCCTTTAATAGCTTCTAGGGAGAGGAATTGCATTAGGATGGAAAAATGTGGGGACGTCTACATGTTCATATTTCTATGTATATAGGGAAACGGAAACCCAATCAAGAAAACTGTGATGTTTTCTCGCCATGAAGAGATACACATTACATTGAAGTGACGGGTTTAAATATGTTTGAAGCATATTTGAAACAATTTCTGACTCATCTCGTTAAACATTCTTCCCTTTGTCATACTCTTACATTTTTCGTTGGATTTCATATGTTGTAAGATGGCAGGCAATATTTTACAAATTTTGTTCATATGTTGTTGTTATCAGAATCGTTAGCATGCCGGGGAAAATGCTTAGTGGTATTCCGCCCGTCGCTACATTCTGTGTTCAAATTCCACCCAGGTCGACCTTGCTTTTCATGCTTTCGGGGGTCGATAAATTAAGTAGGAGTGAAACACTGGGGTCAATGTAATCGACTAGTCCATCCCTCAACATTTCAGGCCCCATGCTCTTAGTAGAAAGGATTACTACCACTACTACTACTACTACGACGACGACGACTTTATGATGGTCGACGTAGCTGTTCACGAAGGTAAATAAGCAGAAGATCGTATAGTGAGTGTTATTTTGTAAGCTCACATCATTCGAAATTTATCTTCACATCATACAACTAAGTAAAATCCCAAATCCCATCTTATGAAAATAAAACGGTTTAGTACAGACACAGAAGATTACTGGAGATATGCAAATGCTTTTATACGCCATTATGAAAAATACAGTTATAGTGGAACACGATTAAAGGAAATCACAAATAACATAGCTAAAATTAGCAAGGAACGTCAAACTTCGAGATATAATTTTAGCAGCCAAAGTGAAATTTGTGCTCAAATTCGTTTACTCATTAACTGGCACCAAAATTTCGTTGGCATTTCAAAAGCGTTGCATAAAAATAAAACACATATTTTAGAAAAATATTCTCCTTTTAAAGAAATATTTACTCATCCACCAATCTCCGGTGCAGCGGTTCGTGTTACGTCTTAAAGCCTTAGAAGTATTCACAGAGCATTGAGTATTAGTTACAGCAGTTAATATATCGGCATTCTGACACTCTTTTCCAATATTCAGATACCTCAAGTGGGTGAGCTGACAGAAAAGTTAGCACGCTGGGCGAAAAGTTTAGCGATATTTCATCTGTCTTTACATCCTGAGTTCAAATCCTGCCGAGGTCCACTTTGCCTTTTATCACTTCGGGATCGATAAATTAAGAACCAGTTGCGTACTGGTCGATCTAATCGACTAGCCGCCACCCACAAAATTTCGGGCCTTGTGCCTCGAGTACAAAAGAATATTCAGATACCTCCCCGTCTTTCATGTTAGTAAATATTTTGTAAACTACAACTTCAATCTTTATGCTCTCCGACGCTTTTGATTGTTCGCCAATACTGCACACTCTTCATGTAGAAAGGAAAATAAGGTATTGTCACATTTATCCAGGACTCCCTATAAGCAGGGAGGCAATATTATGGACTCATATTGTGGAAAGAAAGGACTAGATAGAGTCATTAACATGAGACCGGGTCGTCATGGGATATGCACTCATCAAAAGTGATAAGAAAAAAGGTGACGAGAGGATCGGGGTTGATTCTATGGATGGGAACGGGTAATCAGTCAAATAAAATTTTGTGGCATGCTACAAAAAATATCTATTTCACACCCTCGTACATTGGGGGAAGTTCCTATAGCGTGCGTGGCAGTTCCTGATATAATTCAAGAATTACAAAACTTTGAAATATTTTGCTCGTGTCTTTCATGGGCATAAGTTGGTTGCACGGATAGTCAAAGAAATTTGTTCGGAAACGTATGTAGGCTGATAATAACTTGATTGATGTGTATAAATGAAATCATTGAAGCCAGTTTTCCTTTTATCAGGTATTTAACAATTATCTTCTCTTTATTTCCTTTCCGTTTCATCACGAATATCTAAATCAACGAAACCTCATAAACGGAAATTCCATTAACAGTTTCCGTATCATTAAAGGAACCAATAATCACCCTTAAATCATCTGACATACAGAACCTCCATTACCGACCACCATTAATATAGACACACAGTCGCAGACACGCAGACACGCAGATATAAGCATCGACACATATAAATGGACACTTAAAACCTTAGATACAAGGATTATGACAGAAGAGTGTACGTTTAGGTAGATATATAGAATAAACTATCTTTAAATAATATATTTTTTAATCGATTTTCCGATGAAGATGTATTGAAAATGTATTTCAGTATTTGTCAAGTTTATGTATCTTATAATTTTAAGACTGCAACATTTTCACTAGCGTCATGATATTATTGTAATGTATCATAGTAATGAATATATTCATTGCGAACATCTTTCAATGAGGGAAACTCTAAAATATTTTATTTCAAATGTTCTTGCTTGCTGATAAGCATACTTAGAAGGAGAGACTGACTATTTATTTGACTGCCTCCTTTTTCTGAGTTCCATATCTAAAGAAGTATGTCTAAATTTCATCCTTCTGTAGATCAATAATATACATGCATATCGAATAAAATTGCTTCAATCGTCTTTAAGCCTCATCTAGAAATTATCTACGATGTATTGGATGTAAAAAAAATGGATACGCTTTAATACACTGCAAAGATCTGCATGATTTCGTCAAAATGAATTACTCGAGTAACCATGCCTGTTTTATTGCGTTTATAAAGCAAATAAACGAAAGAAGCGAAATTAATGATAATTAATCCGATATTACATGCATCTTTCTGTTTTTCTCTTATTTCATTTGAATTTCTTGCATTTGTAAATACTTGTTCGGCATATATAGACAGATATATATATTTCCTTATGGCTTGAAATTAGATTTCTTTGAAACTAATTAATCGTTTCAATAGAGAAGAGATATATTCCAAAGGGATTTTGTTAGAGATTTATCCTACTGTCAATGCTTGTTATGACGTAATAATAGTCACAATTTTCTTAACTCAAACCGTTCTGAAATTATTTGTATCGTTAATCCTGCTACTGATACCAACATTGGATTATATAAATTACATTTGGCTTGCGAAATCAAAAAAAAATCACTGAAAGATTTATCATTAAATACAAAACAGGAATGCGATAATTACGTGGTTTTCTGTACACAAGAGGGAACGGGAGATATTAATGAGCAAATTCTCTTATAGCTGATAAGTTATATGATTATTACATTTTTACGTAACGGAATACACATACACAAGGACATAGCTTTACAAATATTGTGTGTGAATATATAAGGCTAAACACACACACACACGGACGCACGCACATACACTCACATAGGCGATTATGTATATCTGTGTGTGTGTGTGTAAATTCTATGGTACATAAATATAATGTATTTTATACTAATACATTTATATATATATATCGAAAGGTACATGTCTGGCAGAGATGTTATCGCACCAGACAGGATGTTTAGTTGCACTTCTTTGGGTTTGACGCACTGAGTTCAAATCTTACCGTAGTCGACATTGCATTTCAATGTTTGGGGTTGATGAAATAAGTGTCAGTTGAGCACTGGAATTAATGTAATCCACTAGCCTCTAGTCTCTAAAATTCAGGCCTTGTGCCAAAATAGAAAGGATTATTATTATTATTATTATTATTATTATTATTATTATTATCCAAGACGTTCCACACTATCCAATATTATGATGAGGATTGAAGATATTGTTTCTACGGGGGGTTTGTACTGTTTAAGTCACAGCAAGGGCGTCAGACAGACATGACTTTAGACAATAAGCGTGCAGTTCCAAGTAAAGCCGATTTTTCCAAAACACCAGATTGTAGGGTATTTCTAAACTTTCCAGATGTTTCTTCAGGTTGGGTGGTATTGAACTCAATACTCCGATGAGAATAAGGTCCAATTTTATGTTTGACTCTCGTAACTTGCACATTTTGGAGATTTCAATTCTCAGGGCACCAAATTTATCCATCTTTTCTCTTTCTTTCATGATATGTTGATCTCTTGGCACTGCCACGTCGATCATTAGGCACTCTTGCTTGTCCCTCCTAAAGGTTACTATATCCGGCCTTCAGTAATCTAACGCATTGTCTGGTTGGGAGTCAAAGTCTCAGAGGAGTTTTGCCTTCCACTTCTCGCCCATTACCTTCTCTGGTTAATGTTGGTACCAAACACCCGTTACATCTTATCCATACTTCCGTCACAGTAGCCAGTGGAGGTTTTGGGTTACCTTATCGTATCTGCGCCTGTACTCTTTCTGCGCAAGACTTTCACAAGCACTAACAATGTGTGTCATGCATTCGACCGTTTTCACACACATATCCATTTTTACTGAGTTGGTATTCAATGCCTGATCCTCGGCAGTGATGATCAGGCTTTCAGTCTTCTTTTTAAGGTCACCATTGCTGAGCCACCTCCAAGATGTTTCCTGGACTTTTAAGTTGTTAGTATCACGGTGAAACTCATCATGTATTGTAATGCGAAGTAGATTGTCTTCTCTCTCGTTAGATATTCGTGATTGGAATTCACTAGCACTCTCAAGCTCATTGTTGATAAATCCTTCTGCATTACGAGTACACTCTATCAAGTCTTGTTTGCTGTTTACCAAATACTCTGCCATCTTTCTTTTTACACATTTGATGTAGTCCAGTACGCGTATCGGGCTACATTCATTTGTTATTATTATTTGAAAATTTCTCAGGATCACGATTTGAAATCTATTTTAGGTTACCATGGCAAAAGAAACACAGGTAAATTGCGCTCACAACACTCCGCTCTAGTAATTGTCATCACTATTTCATTCAGTTTCATGGAGTAAATTTGATATCAAATTTAGTGAGGTTTAGTGGAGGTTATGGCCTTTGATCACCTTTAGAGTGATCACCTTTGGATACTTCGAGCGTAACGTCAATATTTTTTGTCAAGTTGGTGGTTATAAACGATTGTTTCATATTTTTCCAGTTTCAGAGGAAATTGCAGATATGTTATGTTTATAAGAAAGGGTTGTTTGAACTGAGTGGGTACCGACTGTTCTGTGCTCACTCATATGAGGTTAGTTTCAGTTTAGATGTCAGTTGTAATATTTTCTAATCATATGTTCTCATGTTTTCTGTTTCTCAGATGCGTAACTTGAAATTAGAGTTCGTCTGTTTATAAGGTTGAGCCATAAAAAAAATAATAATAAATAATAATAATAAATAAATAAACAAAATACTTGGTGTTACATTTTTAGCGGATTTGAAAAGCTATATTCCACCATCTTTCATTCAATCTGTGATATTCCACCCACTTACTTTCACTTTCATATTCTTCACTCTTTATCTGCAACGGAATCTGAATGAAGCTATGTTTAGCTTTAAAATTATCAACACACCGATGTGGCATTTAACAAAAATAAACACCACATACCTAACGACTTCACGTAAGTACACCTGCGTCAATACTTTCACTTAAATTATGCTATAGACATCCACCGAATTCTGAATATATATACCTGCATTTTACTCTAAATGAAATATCTTTTCAGATGGCTATATGGAAGAAAATCTCTTTTAATAATACTATATTGCTATATTCTAACCTGTTTTGGATTTAGTATAATGTATATTCATATATCTTATTTGGTATATCTTCCAAGCTGTCATACCTGTGCGATGTTAGCATGCTGTCATATAACAGCCAACATAGACATTTAATCTGACTGTAAACCTGGCTCTGCAAACCAGAATGTGCAATAGCGTGTCCTTTTTATGGTATGACATCATATCCTAGCCCCTAATAAACATTGCATATGAGGCTTCTTGACCATTAAGTTCTTTCTGCCCGTTTACTTTATTGAACTATTACCTACTAATCTGAATTTAATCTTACATTCTTATTTGAATTGTAAACTGTAAATAACCAAATATAGTCGTAGTTTTAAGTGATGAGTAACACATTCTACAGGATTTGTCTGCAAGTAAGAGATTAACGATATTTTATATTTTAGCAATTAGCATTATATTTTCACCAAATTCATATGGACATTCTGCAATCGAGCTTGATCTCTACCGAGCCGTTGCAGTTCATCATCATGTACCCACTACATCTATGCAACTCGGATCATACAAAGTCGAACATTATTCGATACATTTACCTGTTGGAACGGAACAGTGGTCGGGAAGGTAACTGCTGACTTTTTCATCGATAAATTCCAATCCAAAGCTGCGCGTGTTCCTCATTTCTTCTGTTAGAAACTTGGTTGATAATTATTTGGAACAACATATTTGGGGAATTGTATTTCAATACCTTACTGATACGTTAACAAAAGTCTGTCCTAAAGATTAAGTGGCCGTGTTTATTTTCAGCTCTCCGTTACCAATTGAGTCACTGAACATGTTATTTTCAGTTAACTGCGTTCTGAGTTCAGATCATAACGCAGTTAAGATCATTTCTTTCCTTTGTTTTTATTATACCATTGTTTCACCATTTAATTCAATTGCAAGTAAACGTCTTTTCATTTTTGACACAATTTTTATTAACTCATGAGAGACAAGATAATAATATGAATTTGAGCTTATCGGGACAGAGCCAGAAAATATAAAGAAACTTAATCAAATAGTTCATAGCTTACATCGTATGACGTAGTTATTCGATTATTCTATTTCACGAGGACTCTACTGATTTATTAGTTAATACTCTTTTTGTAAAGGGATACATTACAAAATGTGAATTTTGCTTTGGAAAATACAATTATAATGAGGTGAAAGTAGTAAAAATTAGTTAAAGAGCGTCTGACTAAATTGTGTCCCAGCATAGCCAATTTTCCAGTAAAGGAGGCAAACCGACCGAGAGATTTGCATTAGATATAATACGGTATATATTCCTAGTATTTACGGCTTTAGTTCAATTCTTGCTGAGACCAACGTTGCCTTAAAAATTTTGTGGATTCACAAGAAAAGTTACTAGTGTGTAGCGAAGTATATATATATATATATATATATATATATATATATATATATATATATATATATATAAAACAAAAAAGCTAGTTCTAAAATCTAAGAGATCAACGCAGAGGTTGCACTAAAAGGTAGTGTCCGTAGTCACTTCAACATAGTTGAGTATGAAATGTAATGTTCAATATCCTTTGTATAGGTAACTAACCAGTAATTTCATACGATTTTGCTACCCCTGAATGAGATTTGTAACCTTTAATTGTTCCTTGTCAGTCATTAAGCATAGTGGCTTTCGTGGCTTTAGGTCTAATTTAAATCTTATTTTAGCATACGCGGTGCTAGTCACCACTCGCCGTCACTTTTGTGACCTCTATTAATTTTGCTTATATATATATATATATATATATATATATATATATATATATATATATGTGCGTGTGTGTGTGTGTGTGTGTGTGTGTGTGTGCGTGCGTGTGTGTGTATGTGTGTGTGTGTGTGTGTGTGTGTATGCATATATGTATGTATGTATGTATGTATATGTATGTATATAAGGAATGAATGAAAGCATCCGTCAGTCTCAAGAGAAATTGGATCTTCATCTGGAAAATTTGTCTCCTGTTGATGTTGTTGCAGCGTCTGCTGCACTCTCTGAGGCCGACACGGCAGTGGCAACTTTGCATGCATGAAGTTCCTTTCTCGGTTGTGGTTGAGCTTTTTCCCTTTTACCAACCCGCTGTTGACGGCATTTAACATTTCGATAAAAGATCCATTTTTCGTCACCAGTCGCACGTCTATCCAAAAAGAGTAAAATGAGTTCGCGAGAATGGAGAGAATAGCAGATGCCAACTAGGGATTTGGGGTTGATTTCGAACAATTCAAGAGGCACCCATTTTAGGAACCTTTCCAAGTTGTTGAAGATGACAATGAAGAGTTGAATGGTTTTAAGTAAGCTTTATTGCCAATTCTTCAACTGATAATGCAGGATTTTCTTCACGTAATGCCTCAAGGAGTTTATCATCAAACTCAACTGGACGTCCAGTTCGATCTTCATCTTCAAGGCTGAAATCGTCACTTCTGAATTTTGCAAACGATCTTCTGCAAGTTCTTTCATTCAAGCATTCTTTCCCATAAACTGAGTGCATGTTTTGAGTCGCTTCGGCTGCAGAGCTTCCTTTTTTGTACTCATAAAGTATTATGTACCTCATATGCTCTTTGGATATTTTCATGTTAGAAATGGTTTTAATCAAAGAAATTTTAATTCTATTATTCTGTAAAATAATATTTAATTAGTTTAAGTGTACACAAATGCATAGAAATATTTTTTAATTCCATTAGACATTCTAAAATACTATTGAATTTCATTCAATTTTAAAAAAAGGGTAAAATCGGACAGAACTTATGGGTTGACCTGATATCTACGACGGGCTTTTTTCAGGTTCCGTCTACCAAATCGATTCACAAGGCTTTAGTCGCCCCGAGGCTGTAGTAAAAGACACTTTCCTAAGGTGCCACGCTATGGGACTGAACGCGGAACTGTGTTGTTGGTAAGCAAGCTACTTACCACACAGCCAACGCTTCTTTTAGAAAGTTGTGGAAATAAATCTATATAATTTCATGCATGCAGGCACTACCCTTCTTATTAGGCATATCATTTGGTCTTGATATTAATTAAATCATCTTCCATGTGCTAGTTGAAATTTGTTTGATCAATAATTAAGTTGTCAAACTGACTCCGCAACATGCTGGTATAGATCATGATACAGACGGAAAGCTTCACACTGTATAAGCTCTTAATTAGGCTCTTTGAAAGCAAGTAACATAATTGCTCAAAATAAAACTAAAATATACTAATATATCATAAGTAATTTAATTTTTCCAGAATTTTGGCAAACATTATTTGTGAAGTCACAACTTATTAAAAACTATTTTAGCCGAGAGGTAAGTAAATTCTCATCATTTCGTACGTCAATTAAGTCACTTAAATACGTAACTATCAATTAGTAAGTTTCGTCGAATAAGTTGTCACTCTCCTCAATTCATTTCACATAAGGTGAAATATGAATGTAATACAATAACGTAAAAGTCTCGAACATGGTATCTAGCAGAAGCTGTAGATAATTTCTTATTTGTACTATTATTATTATTATTATTATTATTATTATTATTATTATTATTATTATTATTATTATTATTATTGAGTGAGAGAGGAGTGCATGACATCAAAGAGACACTGGGGTCAAAATATACGGAGCCCAATATACCCATCATGACTACCCGTCTGATAAGGGTACACCAGGCACATGCATCACAACCATATGTGCGCGACATGGTGATCTCATATCAAGATAAAGAGCTCATGACCTCGCAGGTGGGGCCCAGTTAGAATTTTCTTCAGGTCGAGTAGCCCATCCCGCTCAAAAGGTCCCTGAATAAGGTTTGTTTTAGGATATTGAGCTAAGTATCCATGTTTCCAAAGGTGAATTATTCAACCCCTAAAGAATTCCTCACAACACATGGCTATGATGCTCCCCACTACTTCTGCTCATGATCAGAGACGCACATATCGTTAGCCAAAAAGGGACATGCTCAAATGGTTAAGGTCAAACAACTGACAAGCAAATCTGTGGTATTAAGCAGAATATTTGCTGTAGCTCATCTTTTATACCATTATTATTATTATTATTATTATTATTATTATTATTATTATTATTATTATTATTATTATTGTTTTTATTATTATTATTATCATTATTATTATTATTATTATTATTAAAAAGGCCATTGCGACCGATGTGTTAGTAGCGATAATGACCCTTGATCATTTCTTCGAAGCGAAACACGAAGGTTGCGTTGTTAGAGCTAAGGCTCATGCACTCAAACAGGAAGAAACTAAAGTTGTCTGATGGGCTCGAACGGAGGAAACGTGACGTGGAAACAAAACTACGATCACGTCTTTGACGGATCGAGATAGGCGCATGCTACGCGACTCTGAGCAGACGCTTACGGTTTTTCAGCAGCACTTCGCACTGCTGTTTGGAGAGGGCGATGGGTCAAGGACAGTACTGGACTTTAGTTCGTAGCTGCACTGCTTGCCGCGGCTCTCAGCAGCTGCCGTGAGGTTATCCGAAAGGCCGAGAACAGCTGCTGAAATTCGGGACGTAATGAGTGATTGCCCAAGTTGCAGATCGTCCGGTTTAGATGGTCTTCCCTACGAATTCTATGTATTGAAGCCAGATTTGTTTGGCGACCTCTTAGCAGACATCTACTGCAACTGGCAACAGAAGTGTTGTGACGCTGCTGAAGAAGGACAATTATTTTTGTCAAGGTGCTAACGTAAAGGTTGGCGCTTGTAGTCGGCTGCTTGGTCAGAGAAGCGCAAACGTGCGCAATTCCAAACAGGTCTATCCACGATAGTCTCCGCCTTATGCGATACACCATAGATAGGGGTGAGACCACAACTGGCTTTGGGAGTGCTCTGATCCATTTGGATGAATCAAAAGCATTCGATAGGGTCGATCATCACTACTTGGAAGCCGTCTTGAAAGCAGATGGTTTCGGACCCGTTTTCAGAGGCTGGATCGGGCACAGCGGTCTAAGTAAACGGCCACCTATCGAAGCTGTTGGCATAGCACGTTCGATCCGTCAGGGCTGCCTGCTGTCGCCTCTCCTATATGTATTGAAACTCGAGCCACTGTTGCGGAAGCTGGAACAGCTAAGGGATATCCCTTTCGAACTGGGACGAGGAAGGGCAGTGTCAGCATACGTGGATGATGTAATCCTCATGGTATCGGACGCCTCCGAAGTGGAGACGGTCGGCACCATCGTAAAACAATATGAGTCAGTTGCAGGAACTAAAATCAACTCCGACAAATCGGGTGGTTTGCGGTGGGGCTCCTGGAGAGGCAGGACTATGCCATCGGATGGTGTCGTAGGACGCTGGACCGACTGACTAGGTAAAGTGCACAGAGTCTGGTTTGGTCCAAACCTCCAGGTTGATAAGAACTGGGACCAGGTGCGAATTAGGGTGATCAGAATTACGCAGAAATTGACTGAAAGAAAGCAGTCACTGAAAGGTCGGGCAGAGGTGGCGAATGCTTACGTCGCCGCCGCCGTTATCAGTTATCGCCTGGCCGTCGTGCCTTGTCCTGGTTACTGCTTCACCAAGCTGGAGTGTCTTTTATTTAAATTCTGGTGCAATGATCAGGTAGTCAGTCTGTTGCCAGCATTCTCTGAGTAGTGGATTAGGTATGCGTGGCTCCCAATGCGCAGATAAGCGTTTCATTACGCCACCTGCAACGATTTTTTTGAAGGTGGGCGTGTGCGGGCTCCGTTCGTGAGGCTCGTCCTTCCGCAGCTCGTCTCCTTGACGGAGCTGCAGTCATGGGTGACGAAAAAACCGATACTAGGGGCATGACGTTTGTCAGGCGCTCACAACGATCTATCAGTCGGACAATGGGATCACGTGGATGTTCGTTCCGTCTTAGAAATTTATAGAGGATTGGTGGCGGGGAAGAGTGCCGACCAGAACGTACTTGCTACTCTGTTCCAGAGGATTTTGTGGTCGGGATCTATCATGGATAACGTCTTGATGTCCTTCGCTTGGCAGTGCTACCGGGAGGGTGGGGGTGCTACCGATTCGAGACAAACTCTGTAGACACGGTTGCGCTGTCAGACGGACTTGTCCAAGGTGCGTGCAGAGTGACGGAAACCGTTCTGCGCGCTCTCGCGACAGTGTCCGGACATTGTTGACTTGTGGAGTTATGTCGAACAGCGATATCATTAGCCAATATCACACCAACGCTCTCTTCACGCAGTATGCCACTATAAAGAGAAGGGAGGCCACAGTACTGTCCTTTGTCGTTACTAATTCTGCGCCTAATTCATTTAGCAAAACCATAAAACGCTTAATCAAGCTATAGTTATTATTCGTTTATGAGTGACGGCTTGCTGCAATTTAACACCTACAATACGAGAATAAACACTTTTCAAAACTTAATACAGCTTTTTTTCTTTCTATTTAGGAGTTTTATATTGGCTGCAAAATAGAAAATACAATATTGCTTTTCATATATTGGGAAAATATTCGTTCTAGATATATGTCCAGACATAATATTTAAGTTAGAAATTCATATAATTAGCGTTGTTGTTAATAACAATAGAATTCAAATAGGGAAACTGAATTTACTTCAAGAGTAAAATAATAATTTACAGATTTAATCCTCCTTCGAATTCCATTATGACGTAATAATGGTCACATTTTCTCAGTAACATTCAACCTTGCTTATATTAATGTCAAACATTTACAGTAAACTAGATACGGACGTGGGAAATTATATAAAATACTTCATCTTTTACGTTCTCAACATACCGTTTATTTTATTTTCATATCGAAATTAGAATTATGTGGTATTGTTATTTAAAACGCAGACGGCATTCAGATATTTAACCTTTGGTTCAGCAGACAGACAGTGAAGTTCTTCCACCGTCACCAATACTATATTACACATACTACTATCGCGATGCAAATCGAATTCCTAATGACTATATCGTGTGATATCTGGGTAAGTTTTCCTTACCATATACGTATATACGTATATAACCATATACATATTTTCACAGAGAAAACATACGTATCGATTTGGATGCACATACACACACACACACACACACACACACACACACACACACACACACACACACACACACACACACACACTCAAGCATATACGTGAATATGTACGTATATATATATGAATATATATATAGATGTATACGCACATGTATTCATATATGTACATATATATATATGTGTGTGTGTGTTTACATGTATATGTAGTTATATATATTTATGTGTGTGTGTATATACATGTATATCTATATACATATATATTATATATATATACATATATATATGTTGTTGTTTTAACTTTCATGTTTTAATTATGTAAATATACATATATATGCACGCGCGTGTGTGTCTGAATATATGTATATCTATCTACCTAGACACAGAGATAGATAGATAAATACATAGATAGATAGATAGATAGATAGATAGATAGATAGATAGATAGATAGATAGATAGATAGAAAAATACCGAAAGAGTGAGATAGACAGTGATGCAAAGACAGAGACAGAAAGATAGACAGAGAGAACGTATTCTATATGCTTTGATGCCCGTTATTTAATTATCTCCGATACAGTCTCTTCCATAAATATCGTATTGAATCTCGTCTAAATATTTTCTTATATCTAGGCATCATCTAATATACCACATATATTAATTGTTCCTGTTATCATCTCAAAATCTGTGACCTTGTGTCTACCTGAAAATACTACTCCTTCATCATGATGATGATCAGTATCATCACTACCACCACCACCATCATCATCATCATCATCATCATCATCATCATCATCATCATCAGCTTTCCCATCTTCTTTGTCTCTGTTCACCTCGTTTTCGTCTTCCACCTAAAATTCTCTCATCTAATCTTACTCTTTTGCTCTTTTACTCTCTTTTACTTGTTTCAGTCATTTGACTGCGGCAATGCTGGAGCACCGCCTTTAGTCGAGAAAATTGACCCCAGGACTTTATTCCTTGTAAGCCTAGTATTTATTCTATCGGTCTCTTTTTGCCGAACCGCTAGATTACAGGGACGTAAATATACTAGCATCGGTTGTCAAGCGACGGTGGGGGGGGGGGAACAAACACAGACACACAAACACAGACACACAAACACAGACACACAAACACTGACACACAAACACTGACACACAAACACAAATACACACACATACGTATATATACATATACACGACAGGTTTCTTTCAGTTTCCGTCTACAAAATCTACTCACAAGGCTTTGGTCGGCCCGAGGCTATAGTAGAAAACACTTGCCCAAGGTGCCACGCAGTGGGACAGAACCCGGAACCATGTGGTTGGTAAGCAAGCTACTTTATTTCATTTTAATTTGCCATAAAGGCAGTACACAGAGAGTAGCTACGGGCTGGACAAAGACATTAAAGAGATGAGATGAATGGTGATTAATATGGTATTAATGGGAGAAAACAGGAGCCGCCCGCCGAACTCTGCTTCTCTAAATCAATGTTCATTTATAAATTTACAATTTGAGGCTATAAACCTCGTGCCGCTGACAGGGTCTCACACTCCGATGGCACATTTCATTCCGGAGGGGTCGCTGGTTCGGTCCGCGGCACATAAACGTCCGCCGGCCGCTTGCCATTTCTCTTTTTTCTCTTTTTCTTTTTAGAGGTTTCGGGAGTTGGGGCCTCACTCGGCACACCCGAGGGGATCTTCACCTCCCCCTCAACCTCTGTTTCAACTGGTGAGCAACCATTATTGCTCACCTTTCATTTTCTGTTCGTGGAGACGGGTGCCTCCACGACTTTCTCCGTCTGTCCCTCTACTGGGGGAGCGGGGGACCACACAGCCACTACTGCGCCTTCATGAAAAATTATACTGTTATGTCTGATTTAACATTTGTGCTTTGTATGTTGTAGTGCGGGTGCATCTATGTACCCTTTATACTACAAACCACTATCAGATATATTAACTCTTGCCCATAGCCTTCCGTCGAGTGGGCTATGAGTGTTTAGGAAAAACTCGCTCATATTTGAAACAGCGTTATGGAAAATAGTGGACTATGAATATATGAGTATTACTCGGGTATCTTTTGAGTGGCTATAAAGATCACCTTTACACTGGAGATTTATGAAAAACAGAGAGAATTGTATTGGCCCTGTTCACCGGAATATCTATTGCAGTTTGTGTCGCGCTATGTAGCAGTGTTGAATCAGTCAGTGTGTCGGATGAACACAAAGAAACATCGCACTTATACGCTCACACACATGTACTCACAACTATGCACTCACATACACATATACGCTCTCTCTCTCTCTCTCTCTCTCTAGCTATCTCTCTCTCTCACACACACGCGCGCACACACTCATTCTCACACACACATACACACTTACACCTCACACATACGCACGCACGTACACCCCTCTTTCTCTGTGTTTCTCTCTCTTACACACACCCACACACACACACACACATACACATATATACATTTATACCATTTACTGACAACTGATTGGTGAGCGCGGTTTTTAGGAGAATAAACTCACACAAGTTTTCTCGCAATGGAACTGAACCCTAAACCACATTGTTTCGAAGCGAGCTGTTTAATATACAGCTAACGCTTACGTCTATATTTGCAAACTGAGCTTACTCTATGCCTCTCTGCTTTGCAGGGATACAAATGTGACACGGTGTCTGTAAGTGCATTAACACAATGACCCCATCTGCCTTTTTGTCAGGTATTTAAAAATTATTTCCAACTTTATATCATCACCAAAGTTCCATTTAACGAAGCTACAAAATTTACAGATTCCATTACCAGTCCCCTTAACATTTTAGAAACCAACATTCAGCCTAAAATCATTTAATACACACAAAATGTATACAGATGTAACACATAGTTGCTGGATCTCGGTTTATAAATTTTATTAAAACTCTTCCTTTCTTCTGCCTGGGTTTATCATCTCTGTGCACATGTTAGGCTACGTGTTGGTTGCTCAAGTCTTCTGAGACACAAATGTAGTTTGAAAGTAATGCGATCTTTTGAACGAATGAAAAAAATCAACATTTCATTTAATTTTATCGGGTATTGAAAATTATCTTCTCTTTTATTTTCTTTACGATTCAACTACAATGTTGATATGAACGAAACCGCATAAAATAAGATTCATTTAAGAGTTTCTGTGACTGTAGAAGAAGCAAAGAAATTCCTGAAACAAATTGATACGCACAGTCATTTCGCCAACAAAGCTCATACAACCACATACAAAAAACTCTTACGCATGTGCACCTACATCTAAATTCTTATGCGAATCTTTTATTTAAAATCATCATATTTCTTGGCACTTTACAAATATTACTTGCAATAAGTTGTTTGAAATGCATTATTTCTCTGATAATCGTTAATGTTATTGAAGATTTCACAAAAGTTGTAGCGAATCAAATTAATGGATTTTGTGGTTTACAGATGTTCGTATGATAGTGTTTTCAGTTCAATTTCCACCACTGCCGACAGAACAACAAAAGGCTGTTTACACATATTCTCCTCACACTAGTTGTGTTCTGTCTACAGATATTACATGAATGCCAAAATATGTAATCAATTTGATTTAAAATTGGTTTCAAATTTTGGCTGGTCAGCTAGTTCGGGAGACGGTGTAAGGACCCCGAAAGAATGAAGGGCAAATTAACCTCGGCAGAATTTGAGCTCGGAACGTAATGAAGAACGTAATGACGCTAAGCATTATACCCGGCGTGCTAACGATTCCGCAAGATTACCGTCTTAAATCGATTTAATGTTAGCAAACCTTTTCTCACCACGTTTATTGTCTATTACCTGGCGCCTTTTCATTGCAACTATTACTTACATTAAACGTTTTAAAAATTACATACTCTCGTATATCTTCGACTTTTTTCTCTGCTTTACGCATCTCTTATATATTTCAAACATTTTGTATATATTTGCTGAAAATTTTCAGACACAAATTCCGCCATGTATTTATTATATTGCTTATTAATGATAAAACAACGAAAATAAAAGATTGGATTTGTAAACTTAATATTTTCAAATATTTAGGTTATGGCATTATCTAGTAACCTTTCCGCAGCAAACCACTATGTTTATTTATTAAATCTTCAGTGCTTCAGTAGATAACCATATTGGATTTTGACAGAATGCCATTTAGCCCAAGGCAGTGTGGAGATATTTTCTCCACCTGCACATATGGAGACAACGAAGTTAGACTTCTGTTACGCAACTTGACATCATAATTCTATAACGATGTCATATACGCGTACGATAACTTATTTTAAATTATGAGCAAATATAAGAGAGCGAGGTGACAGAAGCTTTAGCACACCGGACGAAATACTTAGCAGCATATCGTCCATCTTAGTTATGAGCCCAGCTTCTGCTGAGATCGAATTTTCCGTTCAATCTTTGGGGGTTCATAAAAAAGAACCAGTTGATCACTGGGGACGGCATACTCCTAGGTGTTAGTATATAAAAATACTGCATCCCTTTGCCCAGCCATACGGAGCTAGTGTAACAGACTAAGCTCATAAATCGAGTATGATCTCAAATATTTCTCTGGTGCAGGGAACATGCTGAGGCTTTCATCCTGCAATGGACTGAGCATGGAAAATCCAATTCACAAACATCATACACACATGCGTACAGAAACAAAGATTTGCATTTTTCTTATCAAAGAAGGCTAACCTGTGACCTTTCACAGGGCCTCCGAAATGAGAGGGTGTATAGAAAGTACCTTCAAAGTAGAGTTACGTGCTGATAAATGCTTCATCAAAGTGGTTAAACTACTTTGCATGTTTAGCACATTCTGGCAACCAAGTTAGGATAAAAGATATTGGAGCATTAACAGTTTTTTTGTGTGTTTTTCTTTCAATATTATATTGTACTACAGAATGTGACTGTCAACATTTTAGTCAACACCATATTTTTAAGCAGCTACATTGCCTAAAACTGTACGTAGAGAAATATTCTGTACTGCAGCAAGGCGTCGAAGCAAGACGTAGTAAATGCAGCAGTAATAAGCATGCATATGGGTCTCTGGTAGTCACAAAAATTGCACGGGGTCGCGTGCACACACACGCTCAGACACACACACACACACACACACGAATACACGCACATAGAAACCAATCATGTCGGATAAGCTCAGACCACAAGTACTGCCTTCAATTCAGCGAAAGATCATTGCTACTTACTTCGTGAGCGGCGGGAATTCTGTTAAGAATAAAATATCAAATTCAAACGAAAACTATTGAAACTTAGCGATTCGGCAAAAGATTAAAATAGAATAAATACTAGCATTAAAAAGTAAGTACTGGAGTGGATTCTTCGAGGCGGCGCCCCATCATGGCCGCTGTCTTGTAACTGAAACAAGTAAAAGATAAAAGAACGTAGGCACGCGCGCACATACACAAAAACTCACGAACACACGCATATACATATACATACACACACACACACACACACACGCACACATACACATATATATATATATATATATATATATGTATGTACGTATATATATATATATATATATATATATATATATATATGTACATATATATATATATATATATATATATATATATATGTACATATATATATATATATATATATATATATATATGTGTGTGTGTGTGTGTGTGTGTGTGTGTGTACACATTCATATACGCACACATGCGTGTGTGACTGTATGAGCATGTGTGTGCATGTGTGCAACTAAGACACATGTTAAAATTTGCGTCAAAGTCTGGTCGATTGTAATTTTCTCCCATCGGGTGGATAACGAATTCTCTAGAATAGCCATTTTATCATTTGAAAAGGTGTTAATGAAGATCATTAGTAACAAATTACTTTGCGTAACCAAGGGAAAGGCTAGGAAGTAATTAGTGAATTCAGTCGGTTACAACCTTTGGAGAATCATTGTTACCAAAACTCCTTGGTTTCCAGACGTATGCAAAGTAAGCACTTACATATTTGTTGTAAGCTTGGCTGGTATGGAAGTGCAATCACCGAGGTTTGCTTAACATACAAAAGGAGCCACCATCCTCCTCCTAATTTTTGTACCATCTTTTGTCAAGGTCCATACTAACTCTTTCGAGATATGCTTGCTTACACAGGTTTAAACGTCATAGCTTTATATTTTTATATAGGCGCAGGCATAGGCGCAGGCATAAGCTGTATGGTAAGAAGCTTGCCTGCCAACCACATGGTTTCGGCTTCAGTCCCACTACGTAGCACCATGGGAAAGTTTCTTCAAGTATATATGCTTGTCTCCTACCACTGCTTGACAACAGGTGTTGTTTTTTTTTACATCCCCGTAAGTTAGTTTTGAATAAAATGAAACCGATACAAGTACCAGACTTTAAAAAAATACTGGAGTCCATTCGTTCTACTAAAAAAGTTCTGCAAAGGATATGCTCCGGCATGACCGCAGCTTCTTGACATTAACGGATAAAAGATAAAAGATATTTAATACTGAATTCGCGCAAGTTTTGCTTCCATTCTCCTTGAGGTGTATATAGATGGAATACACTGTAGGTCTGAGATTTGAATAAAGATTTTTGTTTTGTAGAACCTTTGCCGTTGCTGTGTGACTGGAGTTAATGCAGCCATCTTTCCTTTAGACATTTATTAAATTATATTCTCTTGTATTCCTTCTACTTTTAATCTTCGATGTTGAAATAAATCACACCACATAAAAGAAAATCATTAACACATTGTTTAACATTAAAGAAATCACCAAACACCTCTAGAACTTCTCACTTTCTCACTCACACACATTCACATTGTGGACATTTTATAATACCCGCACGTACACACGTATACTTTAGCGCTCACATATATCACATATGATGAACAAAACCAAAAGTAAGAATATCTAGTGGAATAGAAAATGCAATAAACAGAGGATCACACAGAATTTCAGAGTTTCCGTTAACGATAAATATAATGGAAGATGATATTTTTAATTGATACTTCGCATTTTTATTTTGTAGACAGATTTGTATCGTTGTCGAGAAAGATATTTTCCAGCCTTGAAACTCACTTTTCAATAAGACTTCTTTACCCAGCAAAATATTTCTAACATATTCAGCAGTGATATAAAGACATAGACTCTTCTGTTAGTTAACACGCGAGGAAGTCTTGCAATTCCATCCGCAAAATGAAATTGTGATAAACTATACTCGATTACTAGGAATGTCTTGTATAAATTAACATTCCCCCGACTATTGCAGAGGTTACTGACGTTAATGAATTTAATGAAACTCTAGTTCTGGGATAAAATAAAGTGGTAAAAGTCAAAATTGGCATTGGTGAGAAACATATAAGCGTCTGCTGGAACGTTCATAGGCTGACCAAGATTCTTTCATGCAATGGGAACAAATGAGGTTTATTTTTCAACATGGTCCCCTTTACGGCCCACAGGCTTCTTCCATCGGCGCTGCAGTGCATATAGCTCATTGAGGAAGAAGTTATCATTCTGTTGGTCACAAAAGTCAACAACAGCAGATATGAGGTCATCATCACTGCGTTACTGGTTCCCAGGCAAATGATTAGATAATCTTGGGTAACAATTGTTAGACAGATGAAGCCAAATCAGGGAAACAAGGGTTGTAATCAAGCAGTTCAAAGTCAGCGAAGACGTGTAGCTTAATGGTTAGGAGTGTTAGACTCATGATCGTAAGATTGTGGTTTCGATTCCTGGACCGAGCGACGCATTGTTTTCTTGAGCAAAACATTTCATTACACATTGGTCCAGTCTACTCAGCTGGCAAAAAGCAGTAATCCTGAGATGGACCAGCGTCCCATCCCGGTGGAGAATATATACGCTATGGAAACCGGCGAACCAGCCATTATGAGTCGGCATGCCTCGTGAAGGAAACTGTTTTTTTAGCTCAAAGCCACAGTCGCACACAACAGCAATTGAGACCAAGGACGTGTGTGCTGGAGAATTGCCCCGAAGAAACAGTACCCCCTTTCGTCAGTTTTTCTCTTTCACCATGCTGAGGTAACATTTGAAGTTAGTCAATGAACACGATGATTTGTCGTCCCTAAAAACTGAGGCCGTTACTTTCCCTGCCAATGAAACGACACCGGCCGGTAAAGAGTGGGGCGTTGCACTGCATGGATCGTTTCCTTGTCTCTTGCTCAAGCGATGAACCCAGCATTCATTCTAGGATAAGAAGCGTACAAAGAATATTGCTGAACCTGCTTAAAATAATGTCAGATATTCCCGTGATGTCTTCAATCTGGTGTGCAGTTGATAAGGCGTTTGAACACGTGGCATCCACGGAACAGAAACCTTCGTCATACCAAGCAGATTGTACAGAATATTCTCAACTCACTCACGGGCTATACTAATAGCATTCGCTATTTGATTTATAGTAAATCGCCTCTAATCCATAACCATTTGGTGAACACGATCAATGTTTTCTTCGGTGGTGGTAGTTTCATAATTCCCACACCTTGGGTCATCTTCAAGATTTACCTTTCCTCACCTAATTTCAGCTGCCAATTTTTACACTGTCGATACGAGTGATGACGCTTGTAAGACAGGAGCATCATCTCCTTACGTATCAATCATGTGACATCAAATGTGGGTTAAACCCTTTTTCTGCATGTACTTGACACCACTACGTTTCCAAATTATGTCCCTTTTTAAGAGAAGACGTTACCAATTACATCTGAAGTGTTTTCTGAACAGTCAGATATTAGTTTACCTGGAAATACTTAATACAGTTTTTGATAAGAATGGTTGCAATTAATGCATCCAAGTTTTAACAGCTGTAGCAGCACTTCTTCATAGATAGCATATGAAATTTTCAGCTCACTCGTAACTAAATACAGTAGGTATTTTCTAGGCCGCCTTCAAGATATTCCACTAGAAAACACGCGCGCCAGCACAAACGTGTTAAAGGAGGCAGGCACATTCTCTGATACACAAACGTTCTCATTTGTGACTACATAGCAAGGGAGTGCCTGAGCATAATAAATAAATAATTGGGTGATGATTACGAGACAAACCGTGGTATTATAGGTAGGTGATATGTAGTGATCGTAATTATAAGATGAAAAAGAAAAAAATCCTGAGAGAACTCATGTGGAAGATCAACAAAGAATTGATAGGTGTGTTGAGGAGAAAGCTGAGAATGTTGTGTGTTCAGAGATGAAGTGTGTCAGGCTATGAAATATAATTGGAGATATACTTGGAGATAATTGATGACCAATTTTGAATCATGGTAACATGAATATTAGCGCACTCTAAGAGCAAATTCTAGGTGGATGGTGATGAAAATGATGAGGATGCGGTCGACGATGGCAGTTATGAGCTCAATGTTAATGGTGCTAGTATAGGGGGCGAGCTGGCAGAATCATGAGCACGCCAGGCAAATTGTTTAGCGGTATTTTGTTGGTCTTTGCGTTTTGAGCTCAAATTCCGCCCTAGCAACTTTGAATATCATCATATTGATAAAAAGAATACCAGTTGAGCACTAGGGTCAATGTAATTTACTTACACCCTATCTGAACTTGCTATACTTATGTCATAATTTGAAATCAATGATAATGTTGTAATGATGATAACTGCAAGGGGGGGGGGGACATTAAGTTGATATTATATTCCTCTAGGTATAAATTACGTCTCTTCAATATTTCACATTTTCAGCAGTCCTTGTGTTGAAGTAAAATATTTTCCCTTATAATAGCAAGTATTATTTATTAAGTCGTTTCTACTATAAAGTAAGCGTGGATGATTTGATTTCTGCATATATTTTCATCCAGCGAGACATAAAAATTAAAGTTGACTCTCGCTTTAATTAAGTCTTTTTCTGTTATGAGAAACAAATTTAATTAAAGTATGCAAGTCATAAATATTCCATTATTCTGCTTTTCAAAAACGATTCAAATTATTTAGTTATATTATATATTTTATGACGTAAGTCATAAATATTTCCTTCCATTGTTGAATAGGAATTGTATATTGGGAAATGATTTAAAGGAATGATGAAGTAATTATGTGAACTCATTAATATACACAATAGAGAGGCTAATTATCTCGTGAAAGTTTAGATGTAATCTCCAAGATGCTGAATAAAATTCCCACCATATCCGTGTCAATACAAGCACACATTCCATGGGGACGATACAACAAATAGCAGTTAATTACTCCATTCAATCCATGTGAACTCTTCCTAGCACTCAGTTGGTCAGGTGACAAAATATGATATCAGTATTGTTCAATAATTTCAATATTCTTATATATTACTCAACGTGAGTATAAACTGTGTTTCTGAAAGCGCATTTTAAGGCAACTCAGGATTATATAATAAACAATATCGAGGGGTTTACGAAGTAAGACGGGTATTGATACAATTTAATTGGAAAATAACTGTGTAATAAAAAAAAATGGTAGTCATGTTTTTCAAAATCATAAGGTATGTGTGTTAATTGCTACATGAGTATGTTTTAGCCCTGAAGCTATTTTCGTTTCATTTAGCCCCTTGCACTGATTGACACTGGTAATGCGAAATACGTAAGACGTAGTTTAAATAATATATGGCGAAAGTAATACATCATTGGGTTTCTATAACACACAAGGCCACGTTTATGTGTAAAATGCAAGATATGAATTCCTTTATACTATATGACAAAATAGAATGAGTTCATCAACAATATAAGATAGTGATTGCCTGATTTAGACAAATGGTTGTAGCTGTCATATTTCATGTACAAACTTAATACCGAAAGTAAATGTGTAAACATTACTTACTCTCACATACCACTCACCTTTTCCTGTTTTTCTTAACATTTTAACATCAATGTTTGTAAAAAAAACATGAATACTTCATTCTTTGATAAATACCGTATTAAAGATTTTGCAAATGTTTGTTACGGTCTTTTTTAAAGAGAGGAATATTATTTCATATTTTTCTAATATATATATAGTTGAATTTGAAATGAATAGAATTTAGATTTAAAAGTGAAATATTTCCATTGCAATTTACTGTTAGTCATATTTTATGCGCAGAAACCTGATTCTTTTATTTTGCATTTGATACTGTCTATAGTTTAGAAAATAACAAGTTTGAAATTATGCATTTTCTTTTGCCTACTTTTATCGAAGAGGTCATTGAGGAGTGCCAGCAATAAGTATGCTTGCTTGACAGCTTTAGAGATTCTCCAAATACTAAGTACATAGAAATTAAAATTAACTGAATTCGTGTCACATGCAGACAATATATTTCTCTGTATATAGCCGCACATACGTACACACATACAACCATAAAAAACTATCTGAATATATGTATATGTGCGTTTGTATTTGTGTGCACATAGGATTCAGGAAACTTTCAAGTCCATTTTTGAAAGGTCAATGTTTCTAGTGACTTTTAACACATTTTTGATTGACTCTGACCTAGTCGTTTTTATGTAAGTGGGCATTCTGTTATGTCTCCAGATATTAAATCTAATTATATTTCCTTTTCAAAATACAACGCAATTTTACGACTTGGCTCAAGTTAAATTGTTTAACGCCCTGTTGGAATACAACTGTATATGGAGCATAAATAATACGCATTACATCGCAACTGCCATCAGCGAGATATTGACTTCATTTTTTAAACTACTTTTATATCTTAATGACTGTCATTTGAGAGTTAAAGTACCAATATCGTCCGTAGTGCTTTGGGTGTTGGCAAAATTGCATGCAGTATACGTAACAATTTTCGTTTAAATGGTAACTTCTACTGTTCTTAAGAAGCCACCATTTGTTAGATACTGAGTTTGATGTATAAAGTACGGTTAGGTTTCAAAGAATGTTATTAGGGTTTATGAGTAACGAAAATAATTGCACTGGCTGTAGACAAATAAGAGCTTAGTGCTTTAAGTCTGTGAATTTCTAATCCAGGATTCTGAATAATACATTAAATCTATTATATCACTATTTTTCAATGAAGAGTAGTCTCTGTTTATGAAGAGTAATCTGTGTTATGGTTGTCATCGGTTCTTCATTTCTATTTCTTTCTGTTTTTTAGATGCAATGGGAATTACTCTCCTCATTATATTTCTACATCCACAAATGATATCTTAGGATTTATATCGACTTATGGCTCAAAAAAATTACGGGATCAACATGGATTCTAAAAATTTCTTAATCATTGTTGTTAATTACACTTGTTGTTTCAGGTCGTATACCATCCCAATTGCTAAGATCGAACCTATTGTGGCTATGTCAATTTAAATCGGACAGACTAAGAGGATGTGAGTACCACATCTGGAGTTCTTGAGAAAATTTACAACACCCAACGTTTATTCAGTTAGTCATTTACCAGTTGTCTTCTTTCTTTTTTTTCTACTTTTCGTAACCAGTGTAAAAAAAACGAATGAAACTAAATAAATCAAATCACTAAAAATTTCTAAACTAAATAAATCAAATCACTAAAAATTTCTTTATATTTCAAGTCTCCAACGAAAAAGCTGAAACCATATGATACACACACACATATATACATATAAACGCACAACGGGATATACAGAGTTATCTTAATACCCATACACGCATGCATACATACAAACACATTACAGTAATACATGCATGCATACGTACAAACACATTACAGTAATACACTGACACATAAATTGTCATATATATATATATGTGTGTGTGTGTGTGTGTGTGTGAATATATATGTATAAATGCGTAATGTGTGTGAGTATATATATATGTATATAGATGTGTGTATGTGTATGTACGTATGTGTGTGCTTGTGAGTCTTGTAGAAAAGCGAAAGAAAAGCTAATGATAAATAGTGAAATAAATTTTTTAAAATTATTTTATTTCAAATTTTAGAGGAACTGTTCAACAAGATGTATGGCTGAGATGGAAACAATATATCTTATTGGCGCCATAATGTATTTGCAAGGTGTCCGGCTGTGTCAAGGCAGACGATGAGACTCTTAACCAGACAGTCTCAATAGAAGAAACCTATTGGTTCCAATTAGAGTCTCAAATAGACTTTTATTTAAGAAAAAAAACAAAAAACAAGACATTACTTCTAAGCTGCTGACAACCATATTTACTCGTAATATCGTGGCTAGTTAACATATTGTTCCTCTGAATAAATAATGTTGTTGCTGTTAATCTAGAAATGATAGACACGGTATAGGATCTAGTTAAACATTTTGCAGTATTTCAAATGATTCTTTTCTTTCTCACCTCAAATCACCACACAGTAATTTTTTTTATATTCGCTTACTCCAATGTCATTATAATATATAACAACAGGGTACCTAAGCAGAATTAATCGATCTTGACACAGTTGACATACGTGGCTTATAAATTCAGAACTTCATGTGATGTAACTGAATACTAAAACATATTTTCTGTATGATCTAGATATTCTCGCTCCTATACACACTCACACATGCACACACGCAAATACACGTTCAAACATGCTTATGCAAACACCATGCACATATATATATATATCAGTACATCAACATCTCAGTGCAAGAATACTACTGATGACCGGGTAATGCATGTAGTTCATGTCTACTGAGTCAACGTTATGCAGTTGAGTGCGTTTGTACTCTGTGCATCATGTAAGACGATGGCGTATCATAATTAACAGGTGTCGTATAACAGTAATAGAGACTACTAATCAAATGCTTGAAAGTCAGCAGTTTGAACTAGAATCCGAAATGTTATTGGTTCGAAATACTGGCAAAAGCCCAGTAATTTTGGTGGAATGGATATGACGATTACATCAACGCCAGTGATTAACTGGTATTTTATCGATTCTGGAACGATGAAATGCAAAGTGAACCTCGACGGAATTTGAGCTATGTATGTAAAGATAGATGAGATGTTGCTAAGAATTTTACCCTCCATACTAACGATTCTGCCTCTTCACCGGTTTAGAATCCGAAATAATATTACATATTTAAAATATTTAATTAAAACTAAAAATCTCTAAATATTTTCTTTACTATCTTAGCAGGCAATAACTTGTTTAATAAAATGGTGTTTCTTTGATTAAATTTGGTTTTGATGAATTGAGAGTAAGGGAAGCGGAACGATCAATCATGTTGCTGCATTCAAAACAACCCATCCCGTATTGTGAATTTAAATCATACCGCTGCCGGTTTCAAAAGTAATGCTTCCCTTTCAATGAAATACAATATATATCAATACAGAAGAGAAATAGGTTCCGTCGATTTCGAAAAAATCATATTATAGAAGGAATTTGAATTCAAAACGTCAAAGATCATAGAGAATTACTTCATCTCGTCCTATTAGTGTTCTCCAAATTCTTCCCTCTGTATTCCAGGATATCTCCGTCTCTGCGTGAAGGGAGTCGCTGAAAATTACAGAAGCTATTCTGCAATGTTTATCAGATATACAGCCATGATATTATGGATAAGTAAAGAGTGTAGATAACACGTAACAAAGAGGTGACATGAAAACACTTGTAGTTCATCAATGGAATATTAAGGATCATTGTGTTCATTGTGATCCAAGAAGAAGTGAAACAGTATGGATATGATTTGAGATATATTATACTGGAGGGCAATAGCAATTTATGAACAGCAACATTAGACGATCAGAGATAAAATTGCATATAATCGATCACAAAAGCTTTTTAACGTTAATAGTGTTTCTGAGGAAGCGTCTTACCTGCTCTGCTCCTGATATATATATATATATATATATTTGCGTAGATTTTTTTCCTCTCGATGTGTAATGGCAATTATTACGTCATAAAAGAAACATTCCATCAGTAAATTATATTTCATTTCTAAGTGAAATGCTATATCGACATGAAACAGAATCCTAATTATAAGATGTCATAAAGTGATATTGATTTGTTTTTTACATCGATTTCTAACAAGTAATTGATCGGGAAGTGCTATAGCTAATAGAATCCTCCTCAAAGTTCCGCAGAGTTTTATCGACTCACACTAGGACGATGAGTTTAGTAAACCTTTGTGGAAATGGAACTCAGCATTAAATAATGCCAGTAAATATTCAAACAAAATTTTGAGGCCAATATCTGTAAACAGGATGAAATTATTGAATTAATGTATATGAATTAGTTTCGAGTTTTGATTTCAAAAGTAGATGTGCTTGCTTCATGCTCTAGCTTGAAGGGGCTTGGTAGATACCAGATTGGGAACCCAAAGATTTCATAAGAAGGTCCAGCAGTACTCACCAAAGAGAGTCTTGACGTAATAGACCTCTATATTATGAATGGAATAAATTTTTGAAATTGCCTTCTTGAATTCTTAATATTCTTTTTGTAGTTCTTTTTAGCAAATACCGTTTATCTTTCACTCGATTCAGTCATTGAACTGCGGCAATATTGGAGGGTTTAGTCGAACAAATCGGCTCCAGTGCGTATTTTAAAGCCTGGTCTTAGTTCTGTTTTACTTCTTTGCTTAGACACTAGCTAGAGAGGATGTAAACAAACCAACACCTATTGTCAAGAATTGGTGCAGGGTGGCAAACAGAGATGCAGACAATTACACACATACGTATGTGTGTAGGGGGTGTTTACAACGGACTTCCACACCATCTCCGCCTACAAAATTCAATCGCAAGGCATTTTTATGCCAGGGCAATAGTAGAAGCCACTTGTCCAAGGTTATATACAATGGGACTGAACCCGAAACCCCCGTTACTGCAAATCAAGCTTCATGACCTCAATTCAAAGCCCCGTTGAAGAAGAAATTAAATTTTGTGTAAAATTATTAAGAATGAATATAATTATTACTGATTGAAGCATTATTAATTTCAAGGAAATACGTGCTTGTAATATTTCTAAAACGAATTATATGATTGTTTACAAAATAATGAGCTTTCATTTGGTAAAATTAGAAGCAATAACAGCAGAAAATATTCCTAATGAGTAACGACGCAGGTTAACTAATGCAGATTTTGACAGAATAATTAAAGAAACATTGAAATGCATTTTGATTCGGTATTCCACCTGTACAAAAGTCTGAGATAGCTACCAACGTATTTCATTATGTTCTACGCGTTATCTTCTGCTATTGATTCAGACACCGATTGCAATGGGTTTTAGATCATATTACAAATGAAATCGCTGAAATTGGCTATTTCGAGTTTTTGGTGGGAATAAGATTTATGTTATTTGTCGGAAATTTAATAATAAACGTCAGCTACAGCTTAAAACAAATTGCGGTAGAATTATTGAATTAGTTAAAATAGACTGTATTTTTGATCCTTGGTGAGTTTCTTGCAGCCTCCCTATTGCTAAAGTTGGTCATCCTTTTTGACAGACACATTATACAACTTCCTCCAAAGATGAGAAGTTTTCTGCAATGTAAAAACTATTGAAAATAAATCAATTATAGAGATTTGGCGTCGATGATTGACGTTTGGTGTAAACAATCATTAATATGAAATGCATTACAAAGAAGACAATTGAGCTTTCAGAAAGGCAGATAAAATTCATCAGTCGCACAATTAATTTGTTTATACAATTAAAAATAGTTGTGATGTTCATAAAAATGAAATTAATGGACAAACATCAACCGATGCTTTCAAATCCTCAAAATTTGAAGACACGAAAGCATTAATGGGCTGCATAATTGATCAAACGAAGACAACGTAATTGAAACCACGACACGATCAAAAGGGCTGATATTAAAACACATGCATACACACATATATGCATTTATATATGTGAATACATACATGTATACACACACACATATATACATGTATATATATATATATATAAACATATACACGCACTATGTATATATGTGTGTGTGGACGTGTATGTGTATATGTGTGTGTATGTTTACACATGAACGTGTCTGCATATGTGTGCGTATCTGTGTATATGCGGGAGAGATTTTATATTACACATCGTTGAAAATGGGTGACGTGTGGTTCGCTAGGGAAAATCATAGAAGAAAAGAGGCACGAATTCAAGAAATACCTAAAATCTAATACTCGAAACGTATTCATATCCACATACGTTATACGAGCAGGTGTTAAATGTGATGGCGTGAAAGGGTCACCATCCTGATATGGGATATTAAACTAGATGGAGTGCATCATTGTCCTGATTTGGGCAAAAATGATTTGATTGATAGAAGAAAGAAGAGAGAGAGAGAGAGAGAGAGAGAGAGAGAGAGAGAGTGAGAGAGAGGGAGAGAGAGGGAGAGAGAGGGAGAGAGAGAGAGGGAGAGAGAGGGGGGAGGGAGAGAGGGGGGATAGAGAGAAACAAAGATCCAGAAATAGAGAGAAGCAATCCGTAATTGTCCTATACTGATACATTAATTTTTTATATTTCTTTCAGTTATTAAACTGGAGCCAAACACAAATACATGTTCACACACACCTACCTACATATATACATATGTATTCATAAACACACACATACACACACACACATACAAATACACACACACAAACACACAAACTCATATAGATATATGTTTAAAAAAATATAGATAAACCTATTCAAGAAAACAAAAACAGGTGTAAGACACAACAAAGTGTATTAATACATTACTCAGGAAAAATAGAAGAAGACTTTAACGTTTCGAGCTTACGCTCTTCTACACAAAGAAATGAGAAGGGAAAACAGATGGAGAGAGGAAAAGGCTGGAGAGGAAAAGAAGAAAAAACAACGAATCTGAATTACCACTGTTACATTCTCTATATACCAAAAAGAAAGAACTGCCTGGAGACGTATTGGGGCGGACAAGTGAGACAACAGCGACATTGCATGTGTGTGCGTGTGTGTGCGTGTGTGTGCGTGTGTGTGTGTGTGTAGATAATCTGTGCGTGTAACAAATTCACTCACATGCCCTAGACAGGCCTGGTGATATAAAAGAACACGATTTCCCCCAGTGCTGTGTGGTGATGCTGAACAAATGACGTGGTTGCAAAGCGCGCTTCTTAATGACACAATCATTGTGTCCGAAGTTCAAAGGATTTTCTCAAATGTTCACTTAAATAAAGAACGCAATATTCAAATGAAATAATTTTTCGTTGAAGGTACGTAACAAGAAGAACCACACAAATTGTGAAAGTAAATCGAAATACGGTTTGCCGAAGCAGACGGCATACTGGCAGAACCGTTATCGTGCCGGAAACATGACTAGTAGCAATTCTCCTGAATTTATTTTCAAGGCCCCCAGCTCGCAGAATCGTTAGCACGCTGGAAAAAATGCTTATCACTAATTCGCTCGTCGCTACGTTCTGAGTTCAAATTCCGCTGAGGTTGACTTTGCTTTCCATCATTTCGGGATAGATAGATAAAGTACCAATGAAAAACTGGAGTCGATATGATCGACTAGTCTCTTTCCCGAAAATTGGAGGGCTTGTGCCTCAAGTCGAAAGAATTATTTAAATAGATAAACATTGAGTATAATAACTAAACTCATATCAAGAACAGATACCTAACTTACATGAAATTCCTCACAATCCCATTCCAAATTTTGGTCAATATATAGAGTGTCCTACTACTGTCTATGCCTTCTATTCTCTTTGTTACACCGCTGGAGTGGTTTCTGTACTACAGAGTGAGTAAATGATAGTTTAATTCTATTTCGTGAGACGTGTACTCAGTCACTTCCTAAATTTCCTCCTGTCCTTATCTTGTCGCCGATATTGTGTGTAGACCCACTGAAGGAATGAAATTGTCCTCGGTCGAATGCTTGCAATAGAGTGATCTTCTCTAAAGAAACAGTAAGTTGAAGAGGTCTTTAGAACACCTGTGAGGACGTATCGCGGCACTTATTCTGCCACGCTGCCCCATAAGTTCCAAACCTGTTGAAATTAAATTTGCTCCTTGTCATAATGGATTCGATAATATAGTACTAATCTTCAATTTTTTGGAATGAGCACAAATGTAAGAACGCTGGACTTTAAAATATTTGTTTTTGTTCTCATTATTCAAAGCTCAAATCCCACCGACTTACAGGGTTGGTAGGCTTAATCCGCTATTCTGTTTTGCATCAAAACGCAGCATCTTGCTTGCTTTCAGTAAAGCCCACTTAAAATTAAGTAGTCAGGCCAGGTGTTCGATTTTAGGGTACAATGCATCTTCTCTTTCTCTCCTACGAGTTTCGGAGGTCTTAGAAAAACATCATCCCGACTAGAAATTAAAAGAAAGATGGACGTCGAAATATATTGAACACACCTTAGCGGGCTTCGATTTTAAATTGATTATTTATTCGTTATCTCCTAAGTTAATAATATCTCTGTGTAGGATTACAATCACAAAGGCTCCAACGATCTTTGACACTTGATAAGAGAAGTTCAATTACGTAATGAAATACAAGTCACCTAGAAATCAAAAGGTAATAAAGTTACAAATTTACGTTACAATATATTCAATTAAATATTCTATCCTGTTCTTCACCGTATCCTGTGCTTTCTATTTGAGTTTATGCAGTGAATGAAACAGCAACATTTAATATTACCGTTCATCGAATCAACTGATCAATGTTTAGTTATGCTACATCACACGACTAAACTCTTGAGCATTAAGCGCTTACAATGCTAGAGGCAATAATTAGCGAGCTAATGTCAATTTTGTTTAATTAAATTCCGGTAAATGCTTAGCAGAATACGCATTTACGCAAGATCGTATTCTTTTGTTGCGTAGCTCTATCGTAGAGTGGACGGAATAGAATTAAATATAAAGGAAGACAATTATTCAGCTGGAGAAAATTTGACCAGAGGGTAAAGGGAAAAGGAGGTGAAGCGAGAAAGTAAAGTGGAGCACCTAAGGAAAGAGGGAGTGCTTGAGGAAAATATCTATGGAATAGCTAGTTTGGAGAGCCATAGAAGAGGCAAATATTATAATGAAAGAGTGAAATATGCTGAAGAATTTACTTCCGCGATCATTTACGGTGACCATATTAGCTGCAACTTTAGAATGTCAAGCAAATTGCCAATCACTATTTATTTTGACTACTCACATTCGGCGTTCAAATCTCACTGAGGTGAATATTGTCATTCAAATTTCGTGATTGCTAAAAATATACCAGTCAAGAACTGTGGTTCATTTACTCGACTGAGCGTCACAATAAACTGTCCATCATTTTTGTTCTAAAGAAGACATGTACTTCAGATTTTGACATATAGCTCCATCATCGCCGGCGCCTATCGGCGTGGTGTACAGCCGTTTCCATAGCCAATTTATTCAATTAGAGAAATTGAATTAAATTGTATATTTTCATATTGAAATTGGTCAATTGTATATTTCATCAAGGGAGAATTTACCAGAAAGAAGTTGCATTCCAACGTGTTGGTTGATCTTGTGCTCACACATGTAAATGGGCTTTCGAAAACTACCGTTAGTTATATTAGTGTCTTAAATAAATTAATCATATGTTAAAGCTACTAGTACTTCGAAAAGTTTCGTATTTTCATGTTTAATATACTAACATCTGTAGCTATAAGAATGAAGAATTCTTAGTAGTAATCATAGAAATATTAAATATTATATTAAATATTAATATTTCATCTTACTTACGAGGAAGGAGACGGATTTTTTCATGTATTCATACATGTTTATAGATGTTCAACTATTGCCATTAGTTATATTTCTATTATAAATAATTAATTATATATTAAAGCGACTAGAATTTGAATTTGTCGGTACTTCTCGTTTTATTACACTAGCATCTGTAAATATAAGGATTAAAGGAAGCTTAGTAGATATATCTACATTAGAATATTTATTAAATAGTAAAGATGTATAATTATGTTTTCTGCACAGGTAGCAATATAATTTGTGGTCTCTATGGATGGATGTAATTAAGCACGTTGCACATGAATATGTCGTTGATATTTTATGAAGTTAGAGATGAAACGTATTGATTTTGTAGAAATTGTAGCTTTAGTAATTCAGGTTCTTTTATAATCAAATTTTTATCAATTGTATTTGCTAACGCTTACACTTTCCTTTGTATACATAGTTTACATAACTATTGCGCACAGATATAGATGATGCGATACTCTTATATGATAAGTAACAAGCAGTTTTTAATACGTCATATTTTTCGTTGTCTCCAATATTATAACAAAAGTAGGAGAAATTACATGATGAATGTTACCGCTCCCTCTCATTCATTCTCTCTCTCTCCTTCTCTTTATATCTCTCTATCATTCTTTCAATCTTACTGTATAACACCTAAGGACATGAATTTGAAGCAGGTGGTAGCAAATTGTGAAAGGAAAAGTCTGCCTTTTTTGCAAGGATTTCTGTCCACCACATAGATGCATTTGCTGCAATTTTCCTAGAGAGACATTGTCAACATGGTAATTTGTTTTCAGCTTTAACTGAATGGGTATGCTTTCGTTTGTCCGTTTAAAATTATGCTGAGTTTCATAGTCATGTTTATATATAGATAGTTTCCACTTCTCCCATGAATAATTAAATATCGCCCACGCTATCATTCTATCACTCTTATATCTCTCCTTTTATATAATCACAATCTCTCAGACAAAAACACACACACTCACACAGGCGTTTTAAATATATATGTATATAAATGTGTGTGTGTGTGGTTAGAATATTTTGTATATTTGTCTGCATTTATATACATATATACATATGTGTGCGTGTGTTGGTGGTTATGCATACATACTTACATACACATATACATTCATACAAACTTATATTTATAATACATATATTACAGGCATACATATAACACAACTGTAGCAGTTCAAAAACTTTCTACTAACTCTCAGTCACTAATTGGTAGCAAACAAACTAAAAATCAGAACGTACTACATCGTTAAAAGAGACCTTAATGGTTTCTAAGTCTTCATCAAACGTCTGCGATATATAATTGAATTTCAGGAAAAATAGTATTGATTTATATTTTTAACGAACATATATTTTTTTTAAGCTTTAAAATTATCTATCCTTAAAAGAGATAGGTCACACACTTTCAGAGATTTTGATATTTATACATTCATGCACACATTTGCATATATAAAGACGTATCCAGATATATACACAAAATTTGTGCATATAAATATATTTATGTTTATATTTATATACAAGCTTACATATATATATATATATATATATATATATATATATATATTATATGAGTGCATGTGTGTATGTGTGAGACGTGTGCGTATTTCTGAATGTCCTTGTTTCTGTGTATATGTATACATAGATATATACACATATATACGTGGTACATATATGTCTTTGTGTGTGAGAAAGTGTGTGTTTGTGTGGGGCAGGGTGGGGGTGTGTATGAGTAGTTGCACTAACATCCTGCGCACGGAGCCTCTTAACTGACACATAAAAGCCATACCTACCTAGCAACACATGTTGCGTCAATCGATCAGTCAATCGAATATTTTCTGCAACCACTTTATATAATATAATTACTGAATAGTTTCCTTCCTATATCGAGGTGCATATATCAATTTGTATTTTTCGATAATTATTCATATACATTCGCGTATATTATTATTGAATTACAATAACTGCACGTGACGACCATTATTTAAAACGTCAACCTAATTAAAAGGCTTAATGGCTGATGCCTATTGGAATGTTAAAGTTCATTTTCCTTAATATAAAGACACATCCTACGTGAAATAGGCACGTCACAGGTCTTTGCTTCAGAAAGTGGAGTTTGGTATTTTTACAAAAGACTCCGCATACACACAAACACGGACGTACACACACACACACGGACGTAGACGCACACACACACTCATACGTAAACACACACGCACATACGTAAACATACATATACCTCTCTCCCGACACGGACACACATACGCACACACAAACACGTGCTTATAAACGTAACGATATCAACGCTTTCACAATGCGTGTGATGGTAGTATATTTGTGCGTATGTAATTTTATGAGTGGTATGCATGTCCCAGATTGAAACGGAGGAATTTTATGGGCGGTTCATATATATATGAGGGCGTAGACACACCAATATCTGATGCCAAGCGATGATGTGCGGAGAAACACAGACACCAGGACACTCACACACTAACAATAGCGCGCGCACAGACACACACATGCTCACAGACAGACACACAGACAGACACACAGACATACAGACAGACACACAGACATGCATACACACACACACACACACACACACACACACACACACACACAAGACGGGCTTTTTTCAGTTTCCGTCTACCAAATCCACACACAAGGCTTTGGTCAGCCCGAGGCTATAGTAGAAGACTCTTTGCCAAGGTACCACCCAGTGAAAGTCAACCCGGAACCATATGGTTGAGAAGCAGCCTTCTCACCACATAGCCACAAAGCATATACATTTTGGAGACCGTAGAATAATACATATGCATACATATGAGCATATGCACACACACACACACACGCATGCATACATGTAGACACTGTCAATAGTAAAGGCGAAGTTACTTAAAATGCATAATTATTTATCATATGCAGTAGAAACATTTATGTGTCAATACCATATATAAGTATGGAGTGACTATTTTCCACAATGTCACCGTGTCAAAATGCTGAGTATAACCTCAGAAATTGCTCAACACACATTCAAACATATAATATATAAATATCTGTTAGTATTTACATAATATTTTTTATATGTCTGTGCGTGCATATGGGCATACATGACATGAGTTACTTAAATATCTACAACTAATTTTCATCGATTTTCTATCGAGTTCTTGACGTTTATAGATGTTTCTTTTAAATTGTTCTATTACGTCTGTAAAATTGCTTCTCCTGCAGATACCCAACGCTATATCAATTAACATAAAATATCCGACGTCCATATCTACTATATTTTATTTTGTCTTAGCTTAATCGTTCGTCTTGCTAATGTTTTGTGCCACATATTTTCTTTACATCTTGACGTCAAATGTGTTGCTGTTATTAGACCTCATCTCCTAGAAGTTTTCTTTTGAATTGCAGACGGTAAGCTTAAACATTGAGACGGCGTCTGCGTATGTCCTGAAGTTAAATATATGCAATTCAATGCAGATTTATCGCATTATTTCTTAATGATTTGCTGCCTAACATCTTCAATACATCCAAATAGAAAATCTTGGTACACGACATAAAACATGCAACCGTATGTTTGCGCGCCTGAACAGTGCCCACTATCAATCTCTTATAGAACTTGACCACACGCCTATATCAGCATCATTAATAAACAGCAGTGGTAGAAGTAACAACAGTAACAGCAACTGCAGTAGTAGTAGTAGTAGTAGTAGTAGTAGTAGTAGTAGTAGTAGTAGTAGTAGTAGTAGTAGCGGTGGTGGTGTCGGGACTTGAATTTTTAATAAAAGGCGGGTAGTTTGTGGCAAGTGGCAATTCTGGCTGCTATTTCTAAATTGTAGAAACCCTCTCAAGCTGCTTCTTCGGAAAGATATACTGGGACGAAGCAGCAAATGAAATCTGTAAA
>NC_142935.1:21205477-21207977 GCF_046866305.1 Octopus bimaculoides
AAAAATAATAGCTACTGTCATGACAAAAGCAAGCACCGAAAGAATCATAAGAGCATTAACAGCAACAACAATAAAAAAAAACAATATTTTAGTAGTAGTGACAAAACTTAATGGAAGTTTAAATTTAATTCCTTACTAATTTACTTTTGATGAATTTTTTGAAAATTTTCCTCTTGAACATCCGCAAATAAAGAGACAAACACAATACAGAAATAACAAAATAAATAAATGATTTATTGAAAATCAGTGAAAACAAAATAACGAAGTTGCTAAATTACTGTTGCTCATGTTATTACAGTTATTATTTCGATATTCACTTTACAATTTATTGTTTTTACTTTATAAAACATATATAATTGTACGCTCTTAATTATCTTTTGTATGTAGAATCATAATGGTGGCGAAATTTTCGCCAGTAATGCTCTTTTTTCGAGTGTATATTATTATATGTAGGATAACCTGATCGAATGTTACATTGAATTCGTCAGTTCAATTTGGGGTGCTCATGCTTACAATCTCACACACTTGCAAACATTACTTTCATTTGTCTTTTTAATGGTTTAACTCCATGCACTTCTGTTCTCCCAAGACAAGCTTTGAAGTGGTCAGCAGGCGGGAAAAAAATCAATGCAATGAGGTGTTTTAATTTTGGTACGTATTCCTATGGAGCCAGTCACGAGTGCGCTCCACTCTAGGAAAACGGCCCGAAATTTGGGGGAGGGGCCAGTCGATTAGAGCGAGCCAGTACACAACCGGTACTTAATGTATCGACCCCGAAAGGATGAAAGACAAAGTCGACCTCGGCGGAATTTGAATTCAGAACGTAGTGATTTTGTCTGCTCGCCGCCAATATAATCAGGAAGGTATGGATAACTGAAAAGAACGAATAGTATGGTACCGTAGGCTGGAGGTAGGAAGCTCACAACGTATACAAGATTCCAGGAGCTCCAACAAAACCTGTGATAAAGAGAAAACATATATATATAGATATACATATGTGTGTGTGTGTGTGTGGAAAATGCGTGTACGGCAGAGTGCTCGTGATTCAAAAGGCCAGCGTTAGCGCACCGTTTTCCTTCAGGATGCAACAGACCGTAGAACATTCTGCCACCTGCTCTATAATTCAGTTTGTAGGCAGCTCATTTCATCGTCGAATACGGCACGTATTTAAATATTTATTACACTGTATATGCCTATTACAAATATGAGCTTATTCAGTGTGAAAAACATTCTGTATCCCTTTTATGCTATGGTTTGCCGCGGATTATCTGTGTAACATGATGCTGATATTTCTTTCTACCCCTTTCTCTCTATTCTCCGATAAACTTTACACTGTGACATTGTCACTATATGCTCGTTTCCCTTTAAAATGAGTTGTTAAACATCAGTAAAAGCTAAATCTCAGAAACACCATATACAGAATCGTATGTCTAAGAATGTTGCTCTTTTTGTATTTTTCTTGAAGTCAAAGTCAATTCTTGTCAGTAACTCAGATTAAATGCATTCCAACTCTAAACACTTCGTTTTACGTACGCACAGGTAATGCTGAATCATTGAGACATAGATATCTCTGAAGATAATCGCTTTAGCCTGACAGTGAAATCGAATTTCAGTATAAATGAAAAGCTGGATTCAGTGAGATGACAGAAAAAAACCTGCACAAAGCATGAAGGGACATAGAAAAACAACTATACAACGAGTAGTTCTCTATTTTTTTGCTTTCCTTGCAAGAAATACCACTTATATCTTATTTATACCACACTAGACCTTCTTGTTAAAAGTTGTTGTGCACACTCCATAGTCTCTCTCTGTATACATAATCCTTTGTCTCTTTGTCTGTATGTTCTCAAAGCATTCTCGAACGGCTCAACCAAATCAAATTATATTTAACATGGTGATGCTATCAGACCCCGTGAATGTCAACATGTAATTTTTTGTGTTATTTGGATTTAAACCACGACGACCAAGTCACATTTTGTATATGACCGTGTATCTGTCTTTAAATGTATGTAAGTGAGTGTATGAGTGTGTATATGTCTCACAGTGTGTGTGTGTCTTTCTGCGTTAGGTACGTTATTAAACATACTCCATGTATGTGTGGGCTGGTCAATGCTAATACGAAATTCTATATTTATTTCAATAATTTTCATTTCGATTAAAACAATATATCATCACTTATTAAACACACACATCTACACATACATACACGACTGACATGCGTAAATGTAACGTTGCGTGTGTTTATCTTACTATATGTATGGGAGGGTTGGCCAATGTCAATACGAAATTATATCTTCATTTTCAACAATATAACATTTCATAGAGATAATTTTTCTGTTGTCAACAGGACATTTTATACCACGACAACAATATTACATATTGTATAGACTGTGTATATGTCTCATACAGCATGCGTCTCTTTCCGCATTAGGTACGTTATTAAACATACACACACATCTACACATATATACACATATCTGCCTATCTATTTATCTATCTA
>NC_142935.1:21212977-21215477 GCF_046866305.1 Octopus bimaculoides
TTTATTGATGGTCACCTGTAAAAAGTGAAAGCTTAACCTTATAAATTTAAACAGAATAACAAGTACCTTGCTAAAATAATCTTGGAGAGGATAAAAATGGATACACCGAATACAAAATGCAGTGTTAGATCAGTAGAAGAGTGAGATCATCATGCAATTCTTTTACAGGTTTTGTGTTGGTAAGTCAAAATTGGTAAACTACGCAAGATTCCAGCGATTACCTGCTTCTTGAATAAACAGCAAGTCAATGGTGAAATTAAAGAACATGCAATGGGCGCCATTCAACAATGATATACAGAACAATCACAATGTTAGACTGAAGTGTAGAAATCGAGCATAACAGTGTGGTATGAAATAAAAATGCTGTTCTTTTACGAAATCTATAACCTGTAAAAAGTATGTAAAAAAACTGTCTTTTATGTACCGGATTAAAAAGAAAAAAAACTTTTGTGCTCATTGTCTTTTGCATAATTCTTCATCAAGGTTAAATTGCACCGTGTCACAATTATGATCAGAACCATCTTATATTTAGCCATCTAATCTGTTTTATTTTTCAAAACGGTAGAAATCTATGACAGCGTTATATTTTAAAAAAGAATATAGGAGATATTTGTCTGGTATTCCAAGCTCTTTGAGGAACTACTTTGAGGGTTTCTCGTGGTCTCATCGCAATAAATTAAAATGCAAGAGCAAAAACTTCATGACACTGATGATTGCTATGAGAATGTTGGTAACATGGATTGATGATTACTTAACCACGTGCAGTAGTAAAGGAAAGCTTCATGATAATTTTAGCGGATCATTTGGTTACTAATCCCTCATTAGAAAACGTCTACTTGTTTCTTCATTCTGAGTTACCTACTAAAGTTCTTACACAACATGTACTTTAATTAATTAATCACATGAGTAAGGACAAAGCTCCCTTCGCTAATCACTCAAAGGCTTTCAAACGAGAAGTAAAACGTAAACCACATCCAACAAACAGATAGATGGTAATAAGTGTTACATATATTAGGACAGAATGAAATCTCAAACCATGCCCCTTGTTTCTTGAAAATGGAGAAAATATTAAAAGTAAGGAAGCAGAAGTAGCTCGAAATGTAAAGGTATGAAAAATGACAAATAAATAGAATTAGATGTGAGAGTCGAAATAGAAAGATGCTCCATTAACCTGCAGATGGATGGCATTGCTACCCTTCAACAATAGTTGAAGATAAAAGAGAAATATGCTTATTGCAAGATATTGTATTAGATTTTAAAGAGCTATGACTAATATCCTCTTATAACACTTGAGCACAGATCTCTCAAATGTTTATAGCCGTAATTCTATTTTTGAAAATATATCCGACATTTGACCGGCAAGTTGCGGAAGTGTGTAAAGTTATAATTTTCATTTTGGATCTATATCAGCGTATGCGTGAACAAGTGTGTATATTTGTGTGCATACGTAACTGCTAACCTCTGAATTCCTATACAAGTACTAAATTTACCTTATGACTTCTACGGACAGAACCTCGTTCCATGCAAGAATAGATTATGTATATTGATGTGTATGTGTAGCGGTGTAAAAGAGTTCGAATTTCCACATAGTGAACGGAATAAGTAAAGGGACTCGAACAACGATATCGGGGACAGATTGCCCAGATTTTTGTATTGTCATCAGCTTAACGTCCTCGATTTGAAATATTAAAATTCTTTCCATTTATATAATCACGCTAACTAGAGGATCAGGAAAATTCAGGATATACTTTCAAATGAAAACGAGACAAATGAGTGTATGTACACACAAAAAAAAGAGCACTCGCATCACTTACATACGATCACGCGTGCTCACATATATATGAATAGTTACGTATACGTGTTTGACAGTGGAGGTGCAATGGCCCAGTGGTTAGGGCATCGGAAACACCTAAAGCTCCATGAGGCTCCGGCAGGGGATGGTGGCGAACCCTGCCGTACTCTTTCACCACAACTTTCTCTCACTCTTACTTCCTGTTTCTGTTGTGCCTGTAATTCAAAGGGTCAGCCTTGTCACAGAGTGTCATGCTGAATATCCCCGAGAACTACGTTAAGGGTACACGTGTCTGTGGAGTGCTCAGCCACTTGCACGTTAATTTCACGAGTAGGCTGTTCCGTTGATCGGATCAGCTGGAACGCTCGACGTCGGAAGAGACGGAGTGCCAACAACAATATGTGCATATTTATATATGTGTGTGTGTATTTATATGACTATCGCTCTGCCAGTTTACCTATCTATCTATCGATCTATTTATCTATCTATCTATCTATCTATCTATCTATCTATCTTTTTTTCCATATATCCACACACAAATACATACAAATATACATGTGCATATGAGTGTGTGCGTCTGTGCGTGCGTGCGTGTGTGCGTGCGTGCGTGCGTGCGTGCGTTCGTGTTACTCATGAGGTAGATTCTGACGTTCATCAAGCAACAACTTCGGACTCACTGTTAAACATTTCATTGTAAAATTTACAAAT
>NC_142935.1:21217977-21232977 GCF_046866305.1 Octopus bimaculoides
ATCTTTGGCTGAAAGTTTCCGTTCCTCGTAACATCCTCGGTTTCTTGTCTAGATATTGTAAAACATCAACTGTTCAACCAATCACTCTAGCACCGTATATTAGCAGGAATACTGCGCAAGTGCACTTAGTTCTTCAATTTATTCCTGCCATTAAATTTTAATTTTAGAATCAATTCCACTCGCCTAAAGCATTAGTCTGTAAACTTAGTTTTTGTCTTCTGATCCATCAAGTTATCCATTTCTAAAATTCCCAGCTGTTTGTTACTTCATGTATTTGCTTCATAAACCTTCCTAACGGTGTTAATATTCAGGGCCCGTACTTGATCTTGCCTCGCTACAGGATCAGTACAACACGTTTCTGTAACCCAAATTCCATTCTGATATTCCAACTAAGGACATACGCTAGATTGAGATTCTTCCTTTCATGTACTTTCAGATGATCATCCATGACTCATAGACGACTGACCCTTTGCTGGTGTCCCATAAACTCTTAGTCCTTCTGAAAATCATTTTCGATGGCACCATACACAGTACAAACAACAACGAAGGTAAACTATCTCCCTGACATATACCTCTCCTGATTTCAATTATACCCGCTATTTCTGTCATCGTCTTAGTCAACATCACCTTCATCAATAATAATAATAATAATAATAATAATAATAATAATAATAATAATAGAGTCAAAATTAAAAGAAGTGTGCCATTGTAATCTAGTGAACGATATTTCGACATCTTGTGTGTCTTCAACTGGTTCAAAAAATAAATTTATCAATCTACTTCATTTTGGTTAATATAGAAAGGATTGAAGTAACAAGATGTCGAAATATCGTTTACTAGATAACAATGGCACTCTTCTTTTAGGAGGGGTTACCTCAATCCTTTCTATATTAATAATAATAATAATAATAATAATAATAATAATAATAATAATAATAATAATAATAATAATAATAATAATAATAATAATAAGTACTTGAAAATGATCACATCGCACTCCTCTGGAACTTCACCATTCAAACTGACAGAAAGATAGACGCAAATAGGCCAGGCATCATACTGAAAGACTTCAGACAAAATTAATGCCTCCTCATTGATATGACTGTCCCAATCGATATAAACGTATATGTCAAGACCTACCAAAAACTGAGCAAATATAAAGATCTTGAAATAGAAATTAGCAAAATGTGGAATCTGAAGACGAAGACAATACCTATTGTCATAGGTGCCCTGGGAATGATAGCGAAACGGGCTGATTACTACCTTGATCAGATTCCAGGAAACCCCAAAATGGCTGAAGTTCAAAAGATAGTGCTCATGGGAACTGCCCATATCCTACGTAAAATACTGTCTATGTGATCTCAAATTTTAAAGCAAACACATAATTTTCTTATGGTTTCTTAAACATTCACTTGAACAAAACTGTACAAATCCAAATATATGGTACCCTAGGCATAACACCTACATGAACTTTTAACTTGTTGTCTCTTGAGGTCTCTGGGTGAGACTTGGATCCAACTTGTACAAATGCAAAACAAAAGTCTAACATAAAATAATAATAATAATAATAATAATAGTAATAATGTTTTAGCTATCTATATTTGTGTTCGACGGTATCCCTGGCCCTTACGAAAAGAAGCTTAGAAAAAGAATTAGTTAGGGCGAATGGGCCTGTTCTCAGCACGTACCAAGAGAATAATTATCGAGGGATTATATGCTTTCCCGTGTTAGGGTGATTCGGATCTGTAAATTATCACTGAAAACTTCCCCTTCAAATAATGACATATACAAGAAGAATCATCATCATCCACATCGTCATTATCGTCGACGTCATCGTTACTGTAATCCTCGTCGTCATTGTCATCATCATTATTAACATCATTGTTATTAGCATTACTGCGATCATCGTCACAATCATCGCAGTTTTATTTTTCTGTACATAAATCAGTTATGTTTGAAGATTACAGGCAGTAAACCTCTCTTTAACAATCGTATAATAATTTAATTTATAATTTATCTTGAATTTTATTATGCCTAAGTAGATGTTGTTACGTTACCAATTATGCTTGAATATGAGTAAATATAAACGTTGACCTCTGGCGTATACACACTCGTAGAGTTATACATTTATACTCACACACACACACATATACAATTATACACACACATATATATATATATATATATATATATATATATATATATATATATATATACATATATGTATATGTATGTACATGTATATGTACAAGTGTATATAAATTTATATATATATATATGTATATGTACGTATATATATACGTATATATGCGTATATATATACGTATATATGCACATGTATACATATATATATATATATATATATATATATATATATATATGAGTATATATATATATATGTATATATATGTATATATATATATATGAGTATATATATATATATATATATGTATATATATATGAGTATATATATATGTATATATATATATATATATGTGTATATATACATGTATATACATTTATATACTCATATATATATATATATATATATATATATATATATATATATATATATATATATACTCATATATATATATATATATATATATATATATATATATATATATATATATATATATATATATATATATATATATATATACTCATATATATATATATATATATATATATATATATATATATATATATATATATTGTTGAATTTAATTAGCTTTTTGTTGTATTTTTAGTATAAATACTATGCGTCTGTGCGTATACAAGAATGTATGACTGCATTTATGAAAGTAATGTGCGTATGTGTATGAGAACCTACTTGTGAGCCTTCATTAAATTTTATTTATTCCAAGTAATATTCTTATACCTTAGAGCTCCACTCAGTATCGGTAGGTTTATCCTTTTTCAGCCAAATACAAATACGTTAATTTCAATTTTACAATAATCTGAACAGGCTGCTGGCTAAATTCCAATAACCGTTATATAAAATGTTTTTGTTTTATATCTACGTATTTATTTCTTTAAATTTATTTCTCAGTTTTAAATGTTATCCTTCTGAAACATCATTTTTAATATCGGATGTTGAATGAGTCTTCTCTACCCGTCTGAGCATCATTATTTGCTTTACGTTGTGCTGTTTAGGTGATTTTGCTAGAGATTCTTTCGGCTCTGCACTAGTGCTAGACGATGTTGCAAATATGTACGTGCCTATGTATCTTTCTCTCACTCTCTCTCTCTCTCTCTCTCTCTCTCTCTCTCTCTCTCTCTCTCTCTCTCTCTCTCTTCACCCTCTCAGTATATATATATATATGTATATATTGAAAAAAATGTAGTTGTGTAAAGCCAGAACAATGCGGGGTGGGGGGACAAAGTAAACTACAAATTGAAAAGAAAACAGAACAAAATTTCAGTCTTACCTTGTATTACTATATTTTCGGGTGAAGAACACTTCTTCCGGGCATTCGGAAAAGCAGTGGTTGGAAAATTTTGGCCAACCACATCTTTCCAGATATTGCTTTTCCAAATGTCCTGAAGAAGGGGATTTCACACCAAAATATAGAAATACAAGGTAAAACTAGGAGATGGCTCTGCTTTCTTTTAAATTTGTAGATAAATTTACACCATCTTGCATTGTTCCTATGTATTGTTCCTACATTCTTTAAATTATATCTCACAATGCTTCACAAAGACTACCTCATTCTGTGTCGTTTACACACCTGTCTTCGTATTTTTTTAAAATTCTCACTAAATATATGTATATATATATATATATATATATATATATATATATATATATATATATATAATAATAATAATATTAGGGACAAAATCCAAAATTACAGGTAAAAAACTCAATTAAAATCAATTTATAAAAAATTAAAATTAAATTGAGCCTTATAGATAAAGTATATATAAAATATATAGTTTTAGGGAAAATAACCAATTTTCAAGAACTCATCGATGAAAATCCACTATATGTGATAGTGGATTTTCATCGATGAGTTCTTGAAAATTGGTTATTTTCCCTAAAACTATATATATATATATATATATATATGTGTGTGTGTGTGTGTGTGTGTGTGTGTGTCTATATGATTGATATAGACACCACGAAAATTATAGAGAAATCTCAATCGGTGTTTTTCGGGTGATAATTGTCTCCGTTAGTGTATATGTAAACAATTGTGTACTTTCACTACAGCATTAGAGTTTTTAATCTCTATCCTTATCAATGCATGTGTTTCTTACACCCTAGTCACATTTAGTGAGTTATCTATCTATCTACCTATCTATCTATAAATAAATAAATAAATATATATATATATATATATATCTATATATATATATATATATATATATATATATATATATATATATATATTTCATTCACGCATTACGAGACTAGTAACCTTTTGCAGAATTGAATATGATTCAGAACGACGTGTTAGACGAGTATAGAGCCCTGAATATGAAGCTTTGATATTCGAGGCTCTGATGAAGCTATAGAATGCTATTCAGGCACTCAGCTATGAGTACCCTGCATCTTATAGTATAGCAGCTGCAACTTTATGAACTTCATAACCTGACCATATTTTTCCTTTGCCATCTCAGTTTCTTATATATATATATATATATATATATATATATATATATATATATATATATATATATATATATATATATATATATATGTAAACAAAACAACACATAAAACATGGAACAAGAACGTAACAGGCGACAAAAAAGTATTCGGACAGTTTGACGATACAAAAAAGAAGAAGTAAAGAAAGAAGCGCAATTCGGAGCTTCTTATTCTCAGTCGAGTTCCAGATCGTCGTTGCAGTTTCGGCCGGTTACACTCGAGACTGCTCTAATCTGGCCGGCTTTAGGAAAATCTAAGCTAAGAGCACTAGACTCCTTGGAAGAAAGCAATATATATGTATGTATTTATGCATGTATGTATGTGTGTATTTATGTATGTATGTATTCAGACACACACGCACACGCTCACACGCACATACACATACATGCATATTTATATACGTACAAGCACATTCATCTATATCCATCTGGTTCTCTGACTCTTTATACAACTAATCATATGTTTATGTGTATGAATATATGAATGTATGTATCATTTTATATTTATAAATACATATGCATAAGTATATGATTAGATATTAGTTATCAAATTAACAGTCCATTCTTCTCTGAAACCGCAGGCTGAGCAAGCGTTATCGTCTTCGATCACACGCTCAGGCTGACTCTTCCGAAAGGGAATCCAACCGCTGCCAATCTTTTGTACCTCCATTTCTTACTGGGCCTATCAAGTACGTTTTACACATGAATTCGGTAATTTATTCCAAGAGCATGTTGGAACGGAACTTGGATGTTTGGGCCTCCAACCAGGCCTTTCGCAACACCCTTAGAAGTTCCCCCATAAAACGGGGAACTTTGCAGTAACCACTGATATGTGAGTCTTAATACATAAAGCCGTCGTGTGGAAGCGTGAAAGAAGCTACACCTAAAAAAAAGAAGTTCATTTCAATGTCTATGTGCATGCATGCATATGTACGCAAATTCATAAAGCTGCGCGTATGCCTAAATGTATGAATATACCTCAGTGGTCTGTATATATATAAGCATGTTTCTGCCTACCAGAATAAAAACGTGAACATGAATACGACATTCTACAGTTTTCAAACGAAATAGCTAACAAAAGGCACGCAGAAAAGAAGATAGGCAAAAAGAATGATATCCACAACAACTGTATTTGAAAGAACATAAGTTCTAACCTTAATAGAGTATTTTATTTTCCTCACCTCTACGTCTGTCGACGAAGAATTGTACTACAGCCCAATATTACAATACATTAGAGGCGCTGGAAGTATAAAATGTACAACATGTACAACACGCACTTGCTATATATTAGGCTGTGCAACTGCTGATACACACACACACAAACATACATACGTACATGCATACATACACACGTACATACATACACACACACACATACACATATATATATATGTATATATGTATATATATATATATATATATATATATATAATTATGTATGTATGTATATATATATATATATATATATATATATATATATATATATATATATATATATATATATATATAATTGCTATGTCTATCTATCTCTCTCTATATATATGTTTGTGTGTCTGTGTGTCGGTATGTATGGATGTATATCTGTATGTGTGTGTTTGGGTATGTATGTATACACGTAAAAATTATTTTTGTAATCGGCAGATTGTTACACAAGTGATTCACTAGTCGACAGTATCACGATGTTCAATAGTAATGAATCATGTTCGCGATTCTTTCTCTTTGGGCGGTATAAGGTTTATATATATATTAGGACATGGGAATTATTTGACTATTAGGATTTTTTTTTCCCTTCTATATGCCTGTATGATTTATATAGTTTTTACAGGAATGACAAAAACAACACAAATTACATTTAGTAATTGGCTACCAGCTGGTATAGCAGGTCCATGATAATCGGAATGCATAAAACGCACGGATTTTCAGTAACGTTTCCTGTCTATTTTTTGAAGTATTGAATTCTATTTCTTGACCACAAATAATACTTAATCCCATACATATATACGTATATGGGTATGTGATATATATATATATATATATATATATATATATATATATATATATATATATATACTCCAATGTGGCGTTGAGTACTCATTTTCATCGTTTGATATTTAGTTTTATATATATATAAATATATATATATATATACATGTACGTATCCATTTACCAGCATGAACATGTATGTAAATGCGTGCAGATAAACGTGTATATAGTTTATGTGCTTATCTGTGTCCGTGTTTATGTGTGACTGTTTGTGAGTATTTATTTGTGTATGTGTATGTTTGTGTGTGTGTTTGTGTGTGTGTGTGAATATGACAGTTTGTGCGCATAGACGCGTTTAACTACGATAACATTACGTTATATTAAAAACATGACGCCAACACAATTTAGCTTCACCTTCAAATGTATTCAACATTGAAATTGCTTGCCCAGTTAGCTGTCTGATTTGGATAATATAGATAACAAAGATAATTGAAGAGATAAAAATTTGCATATGACCTCTTAAATTACTCATCGAAAATATTCTGTCTTCAAATATTCTGATGCACTAACATACATACATACTTACATACATAAATACATACATGCATACATACATATGTATATATAGCCACCATCACCAACACCCCATATATATATATATATATATATATATATATATATATATATATATATATATATATATATATATATATATATATATATATATATATATATATATACATATATATAGATGCATATATACACTTACATAATGTATAAGTGTGTGTATAAACCCCTCTCTCTCTCTTGCTGTATATACATTCATCCAGCCGTCAATATTTATTTCTCACACACACGCACACACGTACACACACATATGTAGTTATATATGTATACATACATACATACAAGTATACCCGCGCGAATACATAAGCACATACGCATATATATATGTGTGCGTGTGCTCACGTATGTAATTTATATATATATATATATATATATATATATATATATATATGCGTGTGTGTGTGTGTGTGTGTATATATATATTTATGCATATATATCTATATATATATATATATATATATATATGAAAATGTCTGTTATGTGACTGACATTAACGCTAAAACAAAACATACGCCTATAATTAAATTGACCCTGGTTAACAGAGGAACTGCAAGAATAGTAAAATCGATAGTGTTCAATGCATAATAAAATACTTGTTTTATAAGGCAACTTGAGAAACTCTTTGTTTTGGCCGTCTGACCAATATATATACACACCATTTCTTCCTTAGATATCGTGATATTCTTCATTTGTAATTTCTTTTCTGTTTTCGTATTTTATTGTATGAATTGCAACGAGGTGTAAGTTATGAAAAATTATTTTGCTGTTTAGACTTTCATACAAAATATAAAGTTTACTGTGCGGTGTTTTTATTTGTCAAGTTTTAGGTGTGTTTTGTCTTGGATGTTTTATAATTTACATTTTATGTTTGCTATACATAAACGCATTCATCCTTGTACCGTCTTTTGTATGAATATGTATAAGTGTGTGTGCGTGTATGTGTACACACAAAGGTATATATATATATATGTGTGTGTGTGGGTGTGTGTGTGTATAGATATAGATATACATGTCTATGTGTGAATGTGTACACAAGTATTTGCTTATGTAAATATGTATATTCATACATACACTCACAAGCACACACGCACATATATATATATATATATATATATATATATATATATATATTCACATTCATAACTCTGTACTCACATACATACTGTCATACGTACATACATATATATATATATATATATATATATATATATATATATATATATATATATATATAGTACAAATATATGTTGCTGGCTTTTGTAGATTTAACTGCTGAACTGGTTTCTTGTGCGAAATGGTATAAGATGAATACAATCGAGCAGTTTTCAGCAATCGATTACATTTTCATTGGAGAAATATTTGTTCTGAGTTCAATATGACTCATCGAAATCAACATTTATATTTTACTACCAGAGTTCGATTAAATGATTCCGGCTCGCTTACATTCTTTGTAATTCCATTTACGTTGAGAATGGCTAGTGAAATTTTGAATCATTCCGTTTACTTTTCTGCTATTATATTTTATGAACAAAATGAAGACGAATTTGATCTTGATTGATTTTATATGATTTTACTACACAGAAGAATAATTTCCTCTAATCTTTAATGCTGTTTTGAAATATAATCTTCTGAGTTAGCAGGTATATATTATATTAGAGGAGAAGGACAACAAAATCAAGGACGATTATCTCAAGTCATTTAGAATATTTAGTTAGCGTAAGGTGAGTCTGAAGTATTACAATTGTTTCTGGTATACCCAAGTGATAGACTAGCATGTCTGTACACTGGATATTCCGTCATCAGAGTGAGTATGTATGAAAGTTCTAGACATCGAAATTCACGGTCTATAAGGAATAAAATAGTAGGTAGAATTATAAGGAATAAAACAGTAGTTAGAAGAATACAGACAGGAGAGTAAAGGTCACAGCTCACCTTCTACTACAAGGTATGGAGTTTGTCCGTACTTCCGTGAAGTTATAAGCCCTTAGGTATGATCCTAGGTGAAATCTGGCAGTATTTTGACATTACTTTGAATGTTCCGTTCATGTTCAAATAATAGATTAAGTGGTTAACTAGTGTGAAAAAGGTCCACGTGGGCATATAGAGTGAGAAAAATAGACAGCATGATAGAGAGATATGGTTTATGAGTGAGTGAATAGAAGAGATAGAAAAAAAAGAGTAAAGAAAGAAATTGGATAGGTGTGGGGAAAGAATGAATGAATGAGAGCGAAAGAAAAATTAAAATCAAAATAAAATCAAAATAAAATCATAAGTAAAAACCCAAATTAAATATATGTATATTTATATATATATATGTGTGTGTGTCAGTGTGTGTCTGTGTGTATGCATATATATCTGTTCGCATGTGTCAGTGTGTGTGTGTGTGTGTATGCATATATATCTGTTCGCATGTGTGTGTGCGCGCGCGTGCGTAATCGTATCCGTGTGAATATGCATGCATATATATGGTTTGCATGCATGAATGTATATATGTAAATATATTTATGTATATATGCTCGTGTGTGTTTTGTGTGTATGTATTTGTGTGTGTATGTGTGTGTATGTATGTGTGTGTATGTTTGTGCGTGTGTGTATGTATACCACGCATGAAGGATCGGTGCTAAATGGGGGTCGAAGCATTTGTAGTGATTAATAATCATTCCCGTATTTTCCATCTTCCGTCACTCTGTCTCATTAATCAAACGCCTAATGAACACTGAGTGTGAACGTGCTCTACCGGTAAGCTATCAGGTGTATACCATACCATTTATTATCTAATATACACACCCACCCGCACACACACATACACACACAGATATATACATTTATGTATGTATGTACATATATGCTATGCATATCTCTCTATCCATATATATATATATCTGATATAATAAACGCGAAAACTAATTTCTGCGTGTCAGTGTGTCACACTTTGACCCCGCTTTCTCAATGGTCATTGACACTTCCTCGTGCTGGGGTGAGAGTAACAGTAGGCATAGAGACGGTGAGGTTGTTGGTGAAGACAGAGTGAGATAGAGAAAGAGAGTGTGGTTAGTAAAAGAAAGACAAAGAAATGTCGAGGCAATTTATGATCTTTTATTAAAGGTAGTAGAGTTAATGTGGAAATGGGAATAATAATATAAGAGAGAGAAAGAGTGGGTATTCGAGACATAAAAGGAGATGACGTACAACTTTCTTGGACAGAAATTCCTGTGGTCAACATACAGAACCAACTACTGGACACTATCCTTTTGTTTTATTTTGCTTCCTTTAATACATATGCACACGCACACGCACACAGACATATGTATGATACACTTTAATTGAAATGCACTTTGCCTCAAATTAAACATATCTTATATAATAAATGTGAATGTCAATGTGTGTGTCACACTTTTCCAGCTTCACTCCTAGAGGCCGTAGTCCAACATATGATACCGTTTTGGAATCAGGATGACTGTGTGAGAAAATTAAAAATATTCCGAGCCGAATTCGGACCTTCAATCTTGAAAATTTGGATTCCTACGTTTTCATTACTGCAATTGTTTCCGGCGATATTTTTTACACGATTTTTAGCGACGTATGATAACCATTGGGATATGACACTGGAGGAAGCAATTCCAACAAATTCTCCAAAACAAGTCAGAGATATGTTTGCAGATCTTCCTATTTGATTAATAGCTACAAAACCGCCCTATGGGGCAGTTTTTAAGCTAATATGCATATATATATGCATATATATATATATATATATATATATATATATATATATATATATATATGTATATACATTTATATAAATATATATATGTATATATATGTATATATATGTTTGTATGTATGTATGCATGTATGTGTATATAACTTTATATATATCTATATATATACACAAATATATTTAAGAATAACATTAAAAAAATATTTTTCAGTGGCCAACATTTAAAAAGTAGACCTATTTATGCACATTCATATATGTCAGTATGTATGTGTGTGTGTGTATGTATATATATATATATATATATATATATATATATATATATATATATATATATATATATATATATATATATATATATATATATATATATATATATATATATATATATATGCATCTATATATGTAAAATTATTTCCGGTCCTGATGTCTTTTTTTACATAGGTAGTTCACCGTCTCAGTGGTTGAAAAGAATATCTAACTATTACTCTAAATTTAGACTTATCAATAAACCCAACAATACTGGGCTTAGTAAATTAATTTTGTGTCTAAAGTAACATGATATACAATTTTTATTTGGAATGGCATATTGTATTTAGACCCTTCCCATATGATAAAGGTAAATCTCTTTGTCCACTCTGTAATGAAAAGCAATTTCCCATCCTTTTCTCGGAGAATTCTCTTGTATATATGTTTAGTGAATGCATTTAGCGTTGCAAATCATTGGCAAAACATACCTTAATTTCATATAAGTAATTTCTACCAATCTATAAAATTCGACCTTTAGCCGTCTCCTTGCATTTCATATCCACTACATGTACTTACTTCCATGCTTTTAAGCTTTATTCCTATTCATCTATCACACTATATTTCTCCACTCTTGATTTTCTGTCAATTTGTTTCGTTTTCTTCCTATTTCTCTAAATTGCCTGTGACGTTAAATCTATTAGCGGTTTTTTAAAACATAACTTGCCAGCGTCCCCCTTCAATCATATACGCGGTAATCTCATTCAGTTTTATATATCTATACAATGGTATCAAATACAATTATAATTGATAGCAAAGAGATTTCTATGCCTATATGCTGTAGATAGACGCCAAGACTATCTTACCACGTCACAATATCACTTTATAATTCACAGGTGTTGAAAGCGAGAAAGCGGGCGTTTAGAAATTCATAAATAAATCGGATAGTTTAAGATTGATTAATTTCTTGTCAACTTAAATTAATAACTTTTCCCTCATCAGCTAAACATACTGAGCAAAATAAATGAAATATTTATACATACACGCAGAAAACATGCGACGCTTCAGGTACGCATAGATACCACAAATACATACGCGTCGAATTCAGCACACCACCTCAACGCGTGGAAAAGTTATTCATTTAACTAGAACAGAAATTGATCGATCCGAAACTACCTGATTTATTTATGAATCTTTGTATGCCCGCTTCCTCGCTTTCAACACATGTGAATTATAACGTGATATTATGAAGTGGTTAGACGGACTTAGAGACTATCTTCAACATATAGGCATGGAAATCTGTGTCCTTAATTATAATCGGATTTAATACTATTATATATATGTGTGTCTCTGTGTGTCTGTGTGTCTGTGTGTGTGTGTGTGTGTGTGTGTGTGTGTGGGTTTGTGTGTGTGTGTATGCATGTGTGTGCATGTGTGTGTGCATTTCTCGACATTTTGAATACAACTATCCTAATACACGTTTAAAAATTAATCTTTGAAGAAGAAAGTATTATTTTCCCGGATAGGTCTCACTGATTCTAGTATAAATGTCACCGTGTACCTGTTGGGAATTGCTTCTCTGTGTTTGTCTACCCAGTATTCAACCGCCTTTATTCCTAAATCATGTGGGATATTTGTGTATAGGCTTACTACATCAAAGCTCAGTAGGATTGAATTTGTTTCAGTGGTTTTGGGAAGATGGGATAAAATGTCGATGTCATCCCGAATGAAACTGGGTATGTATGTACATAGTGGCTTCAAAAGAATGTCGATGAAATTGCTTAGACGATGAGTAGGGCATACTGGGCCAGCTATAATCGGTCTAAGTTTTAAATCTTTTGGATGTAGCACTTTTATGTATTCACTTCCTTGTTCTTTTACTGCCTGTTGAATATCTTCTGACTTATGTATTTTGGGTAAGCCGTAAAAGTTACTGGGTTTTGGTTCGAAGTTGGTGATGTAGTCTCTTTCATTGTCAGTGAGTGAGTTGTAGTGTTTAGAAACTAGGTGGTTGAGCTTCTTCATGGTGTGGTGGTCTATGTTCGAGGGTATTTCACAATAGAAGGTTGTATCCTTTAGTTGTTCCTCAACTAAATCCTTGTAGTATTCCCATTTATCCCAATACTGGGTAGACAAACACAGAGAAGCAATTCCCAACAGGTACACGGTGACATTTATACTAGAATCAGTGAGACTTATCCTGGAAAATAATACTTTCTTCTTCAATGGTAAGAACTATATCCAAATTAAAGGCACGGCTATGGGGAAGAGGTTTGCCCCCGTTTATGCGAATTCGGTGATGGGTTACTTGGAACAAAACCTATACCAGGAAATAGAGGAGAGATATAACACCGAATTTAGGAAGTTTATAGAAAAAGCATGGAAGAGATACCTGGACGATTGCTTCATAATCTGGACCAAACCTCAAAGCATTGTGGAAGAATTTAACGCCCTCCTGAACAACCTACACCCATCCATCCAATTTACAAAGGAGATGAGCAGTAGCAAATTACCATTTCTAGATATAATGGATATAATGGTAATTAAAAAGAACACCGCCATTACCACAGATATATATTACAAACACACAGACACACACCAATACTTGAACTTTAAATCGTGTCATCCACCCCATACAAAACGCAACATACCATACTGCCTAGCTAGGAGAATATTACTATTGTAGAGGATATAGAGACCAGAAATCAACGCCTGATGGAACGGAAAGAATTTCTGCTGAAGCAAAAGTACCCATCACGACTCATAGAAAATGGTATTCAGCGGGCTTCGAAAATACCCATACAACAACTGAGGACACAGCAAAGAAAAGACAAACAGGAAAAGATCATTCCATTTATAGTGACACAAAATCCATGCCACCAGAACATCTTTAATATCGCCAAAGCGAACTTACCGATCCTTGCACAAAGTAAGGAATTGAGAAATATCATTACAGATCAAAATATAACTCTCAGTAAGAGACAACCTAAAAACTTGAAAAAGCTATTAACAAAGGCAAGGTTTGACCTCAGCAACACAAATCAAACATTCACTGTATCCAAATGCAATGATAGCCGATGCGGTACATGCCGATCAATCCATACCGGCCCATATATGAACACAAAAACAGGGAAAATATTCACCAATGCGAACATGAACTGCAAAAGTAGAAATCTAATTTACTGCATCAAATGCCCTAATTGTGAAGAACTGTACGTTGGCCAGACAGGTAATGCACTATCGGAACGCTCACGGGTGCATCGACAACAGATTAAAAACCCAGAAGTCCGCCAAATACCACTGAGTAACCATCTGGCAACATGTGGTCATCAAACTTATATTATATTTCCATTCCATAAACTTTACAACCGGAATGAAATTGAGAGAAAATGCAAAGAAAAGGACTTTATTAAGAAATTCAAACCCACTCTTAACAAACAATGATTAAATTTATCTTACTTGGGGTTTAAAAATCTTATCCCTATAACTAAAACACAAACATCTCTCAAATGTCATCATTTCTAAAAATAGATTTGGCATCATTTCTAAGAATAGCCAAACACCTACTGGGGTTTTAAAATCTTATCCCTACAACCAAAACACAAACCAATTTCTCAAATGTCATCATTTCTAAAAATAAATTTGGCATCATTTCTAAGAACAGCCAAACACCTACTGGGGTTTAAAAATATTATCCCTACAACCCAAACACAAAACAATTTCCCAAATGTCATCATTTCTAAAAATAAATTTGGCATCAATTCTAAAAATAG